>NW_008825156.1:3600996-3603956 GCF_000699105.1 Pygoscelis adeliae | reverse complement strand
GGCCAAGAAGGCCAATGGCATCCTGGCCTGTATCAGAAATAGTGTGGCCAGCAGGAGGAGGGAAGTGATCGTGCCCCTGTACTCGGCCCTGGTGAGGCCGCACCTCGAATACTGTGTTCAGTTTTGGGCCCCTCACTACAAGAAGGACGTTGAGGTGTTGGGGCAGTGTGCCCAGGCGGCTAAGAAGGCCAACGGCATCCTGGCCTGTATCAGAAATAGTGTGGCCAGCAGGAGCAGGGAAGTGATAGTGCCCCTGTACTCAGCACTGGTGCGGCCGCACCTCGAATACTGTGTTCAGTTTTGGGCCCCTCACTACAAGAAGGATGTTGAGATGTTGGAACGTGTCCAGAGAAGGGCAACGAGGCTGGTGAGGGGTCTGGAGAACAAGTCTTATGAGGAGCGGCTGAGGGCACTGGGGTTGTTTAGCCTGGAGAAAAGGAGGCTGAGGGGAGACCTCATCGCTCTCTACAACTACCTGAAAGGAGGCTGTAGCGAGGTGGGTGTCGGTCTCTTCTCCCAAGTAACTTTAAAAGACGGGTAGATGAGGTGCTTAGGGACATGGTTTAGTGGGCATGGTGGTGTTGGGTTGACGGTTGGACTCGGTGATCTTAGAGGTCTCTTCCAACCTTAATGATTCTATGATTCTATGATTCTAACATTCCTGTATTTGGGTGCTTCAGGAACTGATATTTGTCCATACTGAGTTTTATGCTCATTTCTATTTCTGATGGCTATAGAATTACAGCATACTAAAGGTACTGGATTGGAGTTTATTTCCAAGGAATAAATGTACCTCCATTGCAGTGCCGTAACAAGACAACCCAGTTCTTTTCCATCCTCTTCTGCTCCGCAGACTTGCCACTCTCTTTGATATATTTCAGTGCTCCTTATTTCCTCTTGCAATACTTCCAAAACCCTCTTGGTCTTCTACTTTCTAGTTTACACTTAGTTGAAAACAAATATCTTTTTTTTTTCCCTGTTCTTGTATTCAATTCACAGTAGAACTTCAGCAGTGTAATTCAGATTCTTGAGCACCTTTTCATATTCTGTTTTTCCACTTGTTTTTAAGAAGAGAATCATTGAACTTTGTCATTTGATTTGAAAGAAGATTTCTGTTACATTTGGAGTCACTTTCTGAAATTCTTTTTATTACAAAATGCATTATCTATTTAAACTTGTTCATTAAATCAGAAAAATTGCATACTAAACTGCCATTAGTGTAGTTATGCAGTATTGCAATTCTTGTGCATTTCTTTGAGAGGAGTTGAGGATCTTGAATCAGTCAAGCCATCTTTTTTGGTTTTGTTTTACTTCATTTTTGATCTCCACTACAATTCAAGCAGGTACTTGATCTAACTGTAGAAAAACTGGTGATATTATTTACTAGCAATGACGAGTAAGTCCACTGAGCCACCAGCTCTGGTTGAATCATCTTCCATGTTGAAAACTGCTTCAGCTATAAAACTGTTAGTCGTCTGGCACATAAGTTATCATCATCTTTTACTACAGATTAAGAATTCAGAGACCAGGAATATATTTTGACATGTATCTGCAAATACACATTCATTCCCCAAAAGCGTAATTAAAAAATATATGTTCATCTCCCCAAAGTGTACAATTCTTTTCAGAAGAACCAGTGATGATAGATGAGGAACAGCTAGTATTATCTTCTTGGCCATTCACAAATGGCAATCTTTTTGGTATCTCACTTTCCTGTGGAGTCCTGCCTTATGTGATTTTTAGCACTGAATTGCACCCACAGTATTCTTGAAGAAAATGGTACTATTTGAGGGCATGTAGAGAGAGGTTTTAAGCCAGTGTGCTTAATTAAAAATATTTCAACTTTGAAAAAATTGAGTCATAGCCCTGAAGTAACATTGGTAGATATGAGGTACAGCTGAGATGATACAGAAAGGTATCAAACATCACACCAATACCATGACAGTCCAGGCACTTCTTATTTGTGAAATAGGCTGGGACAAAGTACAAGCCTCAGCCTTCCTTTCCCTCAATCTTGCCTTGGGATATGTGCTACTTGATGACGAGGCAATGTGTACCACTTCTTTATGCAGCTGTGAGAGCTACAGGTGCTCTCTGAGATGACCCCTACCTTATAGCCCCTGCTTCAAACCTTTTTTTCTGACGGTCTTCAGTCCCTGCCCTCTTCTTGTGTTCCTTCCCTACAACACAAACTAAAAACCAAAACATCTATGGACAAAAAAAAAAAAGTGCTAGTAAAAGTGTTCTTACCCTTGTTCTTTCAGTCACTTTGCTTGATTCCCATGGTACTTTTCTACTTAAAATGAGAGACGTCAGGACGCAGTCCCTCTCTTGCTTTGCTCTGATGTTGCAGCAAAACCTGTACCCAGGTTTTATGCAGCTCTGAGTATTATACTTGTGACTCGTGAGATAATTTTGCCCTGTTCTGTCCACAACAATCAGTAGAAGGTGTGTGGAGGCAGGAGCTTCTTTTTATTTTGGGAGACTTCAGAGGAGGCGCAGACAATGGATGAGCCAAATTTTCAGAGGCCTCTGTGGAAAAGGTTGCAGAGTATGGGAATCTAGATGAATCCCTGTCATTCTACTTCTCGCTCTTGTTTTTCTTACTTTCACCTTCCTCTGGTCTTTAAGCTGCTACTACTGTTTCTGTGAATTTTCTCTTTTAGGGCCCACTCTGCTTAGCACCAGTAGGATGCTGATGGTAGAGCTTGAATGCAGGGGGGTTTCCCAATACAGGGTGAAACTGTAGAAGTGCAGAGGTCTGACTGTATCTCAGCTGAAGCATCAAAATCAGTTGTTACATGGAAGCATACAGTAAGGATACTAAAAACCCTTCAAGCATTCTGCAAAATGCCTGGTGCTTGGCAAATTTACTTAATATTTCTTTATGATAAACTATGGGGGGGTGGGGGTAAGAAGTAGACTGTAACAAGCTACCCAAACAAGTAAGAAAACAGTCA
>NW_008825156.1:3598188-3600973 GCF_000699105.1 Pygoscelis adeliae | reverse complement strand
ACTCTGCCTGTCTAGATAGTGAGTGAACTACAATGAAGGCATTAGGTGCTATAGTAATGTAATCAACATCTGCTGTTTTTTAGAAATTTATCCATCCTGTTTTCTGGTTAGGGAAGTCATGGGTGGTGGTAGAATTCTGGTATTAGAAGTATTACCTGCTGCTTATTTAATTCTTTTTACCTCCCTTAAACTCTGTTACAGACCTTTGTAGGAAGATTTGTGAAACCCTCAGAGAGCAAATTTATTGTTGGGGCAAAAGTGTTCATGGCTGCATAAATCAGTTGGCGGTAGGCTGTTGCCCCAAGGGAGAGGAGAGAGCCATGCAATACACAACGTGTTGAAAACTGCTCTGGTGGAGGCTGCGAGAGTGTTATTTTTTAGTGTTCTGGTCCAGATCTGTGGGCTTTGCAGAAGCAAAGAAGTGTTTGTTGACTCACGGGAGACACATTGCTTCTAACCATGCCTTTAGCAAGACTATTTACATATTTGTGTATATGTGAATGAACAAAGCTATAGACAATCATGAGATAGGAATGAAACTGAATGCGCAGCATGATGAAGTGTGATAGTCTTTGTATCTTTGCAGTTCATTGTAGGTTGGACAGTAAGTATAGGTGTCAAGAAAAATGTCTAATACTTCAAAGAGGAGCTGTGCAAGGCCTTTCTGTAGGGTATTTGTCGTGAATTCTTAGATCAGTGAAATCTATCCATTTGCTTGGCTTTACAAGAGAGAAAGCTGTTATCACTTCTTTTAGCCAGGGTAATAATGTGAGGAAAAAACTGTATTTAGCATTACCTTGTCAGTGTGATGCTCTTTGTGTCTGAATATGCCCTGTTCAGTTCTGAGCCGCTTTAAACAAGTGGGAATTTCAGTCTCACAGTTGATTGTCTTCAAGTGGCACAATACTTGAAATAAGTATGGATTACAAAGAACACTTCACGTACTCTGGGGAAAATTACAGTTTTTCAGTTTAATGGGGGAGAGGGATTTATGATGTCTGCACATTCCCATTAAGAACAGCTACAGAGTTGTAAATTTCCATCTGATAAATAACACAGTGAAGAAGAGTCTAAGTCATAGTACACAAATTACCAGTTCATTAATATGAGTAAATAAAATGTTCCGTGATAAATGCAAAGATGAAATATCTTGTTTTGGATATCGGGGAAATAAAACAGTGTCATCACCCTGTTTGTCACAGATGTGCCTCACACCTGAGATCTCTTGTCTATGTTGCAGTGTCTTGCCCAAATTACAGTGCTAAACATCAGAAATGCCAAATCTGTTTTCTTCAGAAAACTGCTAGGAACACAGGAAAACATGTATAAAACTTGTATTACTACGGAGAGGTACTGGAATTCTAAACAAACTTACATTGTAAAAGAAAAAACATTATCAGCCAACAGCATCATTTTAAGAGACTGTTTATTTCACAATACAGATAGATTTCAAAACTTAACATTTAGAAACAAGGATAACCGTAGATTGTATGGTGCCTGTAAGAAATCCTTTTACTATGTAACTAGCATGTTAGTTGCTCCAGCTTCTTATGTTGCATCAAACAGGATCCTGTACAAGAACAGGTACAGAACCCAAAACAAGTTGGACTTAGAGCAGTTAGAGTGAAAGACACTACTGTAGCTTATCAAGATTTTACATTTCACAGTTTTCATTTGGCAGATTGATTTGTTATCGAAGGTGTTCTATCTGTTATTGGACCTTTAGGTCCTATACTGATATCTGTTTGCCTATCCAGTAGCATTACAATATTTTTTAAAAATGAATCCGTCTTTGGAAGAAATACAACTTACTTGGGCTCAGTAAAAAGATAGCTTTTTAAATAAAATCATTCAATATTTCTGGTATATTTCCTGAGATTTATTTGTAAAATCTGTTTGAGATTTCTCTTTATTTAACTCTCATATTTCAGTTTTTCTGGATATTATCAAGAGCCACAAATATCTTACTTTAAAATTTAGTCTAGTTGCTTTATTTTGTCTTGCCACGCAAGAATTCCTCTATTCTTTCTCTGCTAATGGAATCTTTTTCACAATTTTTTTGAATTTCAGTTTTTATCTGTTACTCTAGGAGTTGTGATTATAAGCACAAATTTATAGCATTAGTCTTGAACTGTAAATAGCTATGCATATGGTTATCTGTGTTGTTATGAAAATCTCCTTTGAAGGAGAAATACATAATTAATTTTGTGCAAACAGGATAGCTCTTGATATTGATTAAATTATTCACAGAGCAAGAAGTGTAACTACAGCTATAGGAAAACTATGCAGCAAATGAAAGCTCTTTAAATCAGGTGAAGAAAAGAGGAGCACAAGAAGAAATCCTCATTTAAAAATTCTTAGAATAAGTAAGCTACTGATTTTTGATAGTAAGAGCACATACCACTAGAGCAAAGGGGCGTGATGGCGCTCACATGTCTTGGAAGATCTCTTGGCTTTAGTTAAATATAAGCTAATTGGCTGAGTTACAAGAAATTTGGTGAAATTTAGAAGGAGGTCTGGCAAATCTTAGTTTCCCTGACCTTAAAATGTATATGTTAATGAATAAGTCTTCACAGGGTTAGTGGTTGAAGGGCCAGTGCCCAAAGTGCTAGCACTTACTAAAGATAGAATATTCAGGTACCTGTGAAAGGAAATTGCCAAATTACTCATATATAATTATTAATAAAATTGTGCCTTTTCAATTTAAGATTTTAAACGTTATTTGTTTTTCAAGAATAATAATGCTAATAATTTAAAAGCTTAGGAAAATATTTCTGTATATAGA
>NW_008825156.1:3579982-3598156 GCF_000699105.1 Pygoscelis adeliae | reverse complement strand
TAGTCTTGTTAAACATGGGGATGCGTGCCTGGAAGCAGATGAATGTCCATGTTCATGGAAAGGAAAGGAATACTTTCCAGGTGACCAAGTCATTTCTTCCTGTCATACATGGTAAGCAGAGATCTATTTAGGTGATTATTTCATTTTAGTTGTTTATTTATGGGTTGATTTTTCTTTCATGTTTCTTAATCATAAATTTCACACCAGATTCTGGTAGATCATCTACCCTAATTTTGTATTTACACTTGTTCAAAGAGCTATTAAAATGACGTTTTTTTAGGGTTTGTTGTTTCAAGGAACTTGTACATAAGAAAATAAGAGCTATTTGAGAATTTTTTTTAAAAAAGCTTGATTTAGAAAAATCATTGTTTTGATTATCAAGGTAATCTAAACTAATATTCCTTGGCCAGTGTTCCTAAAGTACAGGTAAAATCCTTCAAATATTACACCTGAGTGACATTTGTTAAAGCTTTTTACTTATTCATTTTCACATTTAGCATTGAATTTGAGCAGTCTAAGGACCTGAAACATAACCCTGTGGCCATAAGTATATGCCCGCTACAATGATAAATTAAGGAGAGTAATCAGCAACATCATGTACTGAGCATAGTAACAGATGAATTGGTTGCTAATTTTGCATGTGTGGATAAGATAACTCATTAATTAGTCGGCTTTTAAAGGAAGTGTTCCAATAGACAGAGGTTGATAAGATCACTCAAATACATGCAGAAACCTACTCCTTTTACTATCCAGCGTTGTAAATGCAGCACATGCCCTACAGCTACGTTACTCTGCAAAGTTTCCTTGAGCACCCTCAGTAGAACGTGGTACACTACCATTTCAATAAGCTTCACAAGAGCTAAGATGTGAAAATGTACCACATCTGCATGATCCTGAAACAAAGTTGTTTCCTGATGGTCCCCGCCTGTTTTCTTCTCTGACCGCTGTTGAATGTTGCAAGCTGGCACTAAGCAGCACTATTTGTCTTACCGGAGCCTCAGAAAAATCAGCTGTACTGTCAAGCATCAAGATACTATGGTAGTGGTGTAGCCTCTAGCTTCTCAGCAGAGCAGTTCCTTTTTTTGTCCTCCTCTTTTAGCTTACCAGGAACATCTAACTGGTGTCACCTGGTAAACTACTGCTCCTGGCCTGCACAGCTCAGTATAGCCTACTATGGTGAAGGCTTGTCCAGTCAGCACTAATCACTGCCTTGTCTGGATGTCGTTGCCCCCTCCAGCCTTGTGCTGACTGCCTACCTCTGCCTCTCGTCAGGTCCTCAGTATCTGCTCTAGAAGAAATTTGTAGCCCTTTGGTCGACTGGTGAAGCGACTTACAAGCCATCTCCACTGGGCAGGCAGGTAAAGCGACCCGGGTTATTCACCCCCTTATTTCCAAAGGCCTCTCCAATTGGACCTGGTGTGGGATTGCTTGCATCAGAAAGAACTATTGTATCCCATTTAATCTGTATAAGACTTCACCAAAGGCAGCAGCAGTGCAGGCAGAAAGATACTGGATATTTAGCCTTCTCTTTTTTTCTGGGGCCAGAAATGGGCCAGGCCCATTAAATCATGTACAAATCCTTAAGATTGTCATGGATTTTCTAGTCTTCCACGTCCAGAAGCAAAGACAGATTAAGTGATAATGGCTTTTTGGCAATCAGTTGTCCACTGACAGATAGGAAGTCTGCAACAAGCTCTGCTTGATACAAAGTGCAGAAAGTCTTTGAGATTGCTGTGTGTGTATGCAGGGATGTATTTGATATGTCAAGGGAAATGTGCATTTTTGCTCGTGCAAGGCATGAGAATACTCATGAAAAAAAACCTACTTGGGCCCTCATAGCAGTTATAATGACTTTAGTGTTATTTATTGCACAGAAATAGTGTGTGTTGATACTAAATATCATCTTATTCATATCTGATGTAGTATTAACAACATAACTATTAATCTGATTTGTCTATTGAACAGTAAAATGGCAAATAAAATAATTTCTTAAATTGGCAAAACTACCAGTGGAGTGTCAGGAACTTTCAACCCAAGCTCTGGGGTCTGGCTGAACTGCGGTTCTAGGTTTCCCAAGTTTGGTTTTCAGTGCAACTTCCTCATACTGTTTACACGTGCTGGCAAGATTAAACACAAAAGGTTATTACACTAACTGAAGGTATCAGAGCAGCATTTTGGTGCTGTGCTGTGCAAGGTAGGATGGGTGGTGCAGTTAGCTATGCTGGTTTGCTGTCATACATCGAGACCATTGAACAAATGCTGGTTAATCTCTGTGGGCTGCTGAATTGGGCCTTCTGTGTTCTTAAACAAATACTTCTTGGAAATAGTTTTTTAAAAAGCTAGTTGGAGTTTGGAAGATGCTAGTAGCTCTGCTTTTCCAACGAGGACTTTCTAGATTCTGGTAACTAAATGTTAGTTTACTTAGTATGAAACAAGACTGGTGCAGAGGACTTCGAAGACATTGTGTACTTCTTAAGCCCCTCCTTCTGACTGTAAACGTGTTAAGACTCCTGAACAAGAAAGTATGCGAAGGAGCTCCCTACCCTTTACATGTTAAGAAATGTTTCTGCACGAGCCCTTAACAGAGCAGCATGTGGAGGAGGGTTTGAATAGGCCAAGAGTAAAACTAAAACCTAATGTCTCACAGGGAGCATGAGAAGCAGCACTTATTTTTTCAGTCCAAATATAATTTCTTCTATTTGCCTGTCTCTCCATTGGATTGATTAGGTTCCTGCCTTAGGTACAGCTTTGAGGTGACTAGAGTTAGCTGGGTGAGTCCTACTGCCATCTACTTGTGCTTTGGTACAGCAAACACTTTTCACATCTCGTACTTTTAACTTATTTTAGCCATGTGCTTAGTGTATTTATATATGTAGTTACACAAAACACAAGCAGTGGGCCAAATCAATGATGGGATAAGCGGAGTCTTGGAAAATCTGCAAAATTACTCCAGGTTGTAAGGGAGCAGAAGGAAACACGATGCTACTAGTAATTGGAGCTGCCTAGATTTTCTAGATAATTGCTGCTCTTTTGCAAACAGATGCCAAACATTAGTGATTTGTCAAATACTTTCGTAAGTCAGATTAATGACAACTTTAGTTGTAAAATGTGAAGCATTCATTTAATCAGGAAACTGAAAATTCAGTATTTTTGAAAATGAAGTTAGATATGTGCCAAAATTATATCACATGCTGTATTTAGCTTAACCTGTATTTATAAAATATACCTGTAGGAAAGCTGTATCAGGGCACGAGCTCTGCTGTCTTTATCGAGGGAAGTTTTTAGTGTTCAGG
This sequence comes from Pygoscelis adeliae, assembly GCF_000699105.1. Classification (NCBI taxonomy): domain Eukaryota; kingdom Metazoa; phylum Chordata; class Aves; order Sphenisciformes; family Spheniscidae; genus Pygoscelis; species Pygoscelis adeliae. The sequence goes on along the minus strand of NW_008825156.1, from coordinate 3,594,863 downwards.
TGATTTAGAAACATAAAAAAATAACATTTTAAAAATGATGTGGATACAGGAAGTGAAATTCTAACTATTATTTATAAATCTTATGTCATTTCTGAAAGTGTTTAGATTGCAAGAGGGTGATGCAGAAAGAGACATAGTATCTGGTACTGCAAAGCCTTGCTGTTAGGCAGTTACAAAGCAAAGGTAGTTCAGAAGGGTCTGAACAGTCACTTAGTTTATGTGTGATGAAAGTGTTTTGATGCTTAAGGTGGCTATAGACAGAATTCGAACTATTCTGGAAGCCCCTAAACTGTTAGGCTAGGGTTTGGGGATGATAATACCTAGGCATCTGAAAAAAAAAATGCCCAACAACCCGAAACATGGTTCTTTTAAGGAACCTAAGCACCAAAATAGTGCTACTGAAATTTTTCCTTTGCACTTCTGTGAAATTCTCGTTCAAGCAGAGAGTGAGTAAAGACTGTATTAACAGGACACATTGCTTGTTGATTCTAAGATTCAGCTCGTATAGAAACAAATGTTCTGTGAGAAGCTGAAAAAGAAAGCTTTATCCTTGTGGCACGTTATTGATGTGAGTTACTGGAGAATAAATTTTATTACTTTGGGTGGCAGTTTTTGATTTCTTGTTTCAACAAGAGAAATGCCCTTTTGGTGTCTATATATTCTGGAACCTGTAAACTCTAACAGGAAGAAACACACAGACTGTATGGGTTCAATATGTACATTTTTTCCCAGAGAATCAATTTATATATGCTGCTTCTAGTTAACATTTCAAAATGCTTCTGTCCACAGTCGTCATACTTGCCTGGCTTTTGGTTTTTTTGCTTCTTAGTGCAATAGCTGTAATAATTTGTCCGTGGTTAGAGTTGATATTACCATTATTGGTCATACATTTTTCAGCATTTGCCAGCATGGATCATTCCAATGTACCTTCCATCCTTGCCCATCAATGTGTACTGCGTATGGGGATCGGCATTACAGAACGTTTGATGGACTAACATTTGACTTTGTTGGAACTTGTAAGGTTTACCTAGTGAAGGTAAGACTTTTTTGTAAAGCCTCTGTAAAACTGGATTTTAAAACTACCTGTTAAAAACTATCCTTCTACTTATTTCCTATCTGTACATTTTATTGAGTCCTACATACTGTTTTTTAAGCTTTCATGTTGCTTAGACTTTGAATCATACATAACATAATTATACACTGAGATTTCTGCTAATTGAACTATGTAACAATATACATATTTATATTAGTATATTTTAAAGTGTCCATTTCTTCTTTTTTTTTCTTCAGGGTACTTCTTCAACCAGTTTTTCTATTATTATAGAGAATATTAACTGCTTTAATACCGGAATCATTTGCAGAAAAAACATTTTCATTAATATTGGAAAATCTTTTTTAATATTTGATGATGAAACTGGAAATCCAGTAAGTTTCAGTCTTTAACACTGATCAAAAGGTAGCATATGTACTTCTCTGGGATTTTTTTCTTTCATTAGCAAAAACTGACTGTGTCACTTAAGTAGCAGAGGCGTAAATATCTTTACCATGAATGCTGATCACATCTGAATTGGTCAATAGAAGCCTTAAACAAAATCTTGTCTATATTTCACGAAAATGTTAGATGAGATGATCGTAATTCTTTTGTTTAGACTTAATTCCTGTTTAGTGTCTTAGGAAAAATCCAGATATTTTTAAGTCAGTGGGAGTTTTGCTACTAACTCCACTAGAACTAAGAGTTACTTAGTCTAGTCTAGAATGTATAGAAGGAATATTCCTATACAGCTGTAAAAAATAAATTGCAGTCCCTGGTATATCCTCCACAGCCTTAACTTCATTTTTCTTTTGGCCAAACTGCAAACTCTATTGCTGTAAATATTTAGTGTATTTAATAATTTTAGTATAAATAGTACTATTTACAGTTTATAGACTGACTATACAAAGGTAGTTGTGTCTCTTTGTATGAGGTATTGTGTAATTAAACCAAACATCTTAGTCCATTCCAAATAATTCGGAAGCTGATTGTTATTGGATGGGGAGAAGAATGCTTTATGTAAATAAGATGGCAATCTCTGGACATATTTAGGCAATTCCTTATTTCAAGAAGATGCTCCATGCATCTTTATACCTATCTACATTCAAAAAAAGCGTGTGGCTAAGACCTTTTGAATGCAATAATGTATAACTAAGTGAAAATCATAACCAGGAACCTTAAGACTGATTTTTTTTTTTTTTTTTAACCTCGCAGATGAACCATTAACATTTTAATTTTCACTCCAGTTGCTGTTACCCATCCTGTAAATTTGATATAAAATCAACTTTTAAAATACGAAAATTGTAAAAATACACACAGTTCACAATCAAAATCCATACCACTTTTGTTTAAGCATTTTTCCCTGTGTGTGGCCTTCTGTCAGTTTTTGGACTTCTGTCTGGGAAGAGTGTCGTTCATTTTATTTAGGTGTTTCATTTCCTGTCAAGTGAACATTTTGTGAAGACATTGCTTACATTATAAGCTGCCTTGTTTTATTTTGAACAGAGCTTATCTAGTTACATAGATGAACTACAAAAAATACAGTTATGGAAAGCTGGATTTTTCACTGTTGTTCACTTTCCTGATGAGCACACCACCATTCTTTGGGATCAGAGAACAACAGTTCATGTACAGATGGGTCATCAGTGGCAGGTAAGTGGAAGTCAACACTCTTATTGCCATTTCTTTGAGGTATTTAGGTAAGTCTTATTAAGTAAGACATGTTATCATTATTCAGAGAATAGACAATGTGTCAGAAATCATATAGGAACTCTGGCAGAGTCAAGGAGAGAAGCATTCAACTACCTTGTCAATTAAAATACTCATTTACTTTTTTTTTTCCCAGTGACTACTTACTGTCTAACTTCTGTAACAACAGAAACAAATAACTTTGAGGCAACATTCTCCTTCAGCACTCATTCTTTATGACTGGAGCAGGTGTTATTTTGCTGAAGCATAAAAAAGCACATAGCTAGCAAACAGGTCACTTCTGTGAACAAAAGATCAGCTCCTTTCTCAAAGGCTTGGAGATACTTAGTTGAAAGGGAATAATACTGATATTGTAAAAATAAAATATTTTCCATAGCTTTATTATCACAAAGAGCTGAACTGTTTTGGCTGAAATTTAGCTGAAAAGAATCAAATTCTGACAAACTTATAATTAAGCAACTGAAGACAGGAACTTAAAAAGCAAGTTTTGAAAAGTCGTGGCTGGTAGTGTTTTGTATCATGTGGAAATATGGGGGTTTTTATCTCTCTCTCTCTCTCTCTCTCTCTTTTCCCAGGGTGAATTGACTGGATTATGTGGAAATTTTGATTTGAAGACAGTAAATGAATTGAGGACTCCAGATAACTTTGAATTAACAAACTCACAAGAGTTTGGAAACAGCTGGACAGCTGTAGAGGTACATAGTAAAAAGAATGTGTTTGCTAGTAGATTTTTTGCTGTTATATAATTTATCTAGAATGAAATCAGAAATTTGTTCCTGGAAGTATCAATCAGGCAGCAATGCAAATGGCAACATCAATGGTTCTTACAGATATCATAATCCATTAAGGAGAAGAAAGTAATCACCTTTATTTCTACACAGTGCTATAGTGTAGAGAAAAATGCTGTACAATATTCTGAATTTACAAGTGGTTTTGAAGATGTTGTTTAAACAGTAGTCATTTTTTTTACGTAATGGAAGAATTGTGGGTTCACTTTAGACTCTGTTGTCAGTTTAGCTGATCTTTCATAGCTGGGAAATATTTAACTGTGAAACCGTAGCAATGAAAAGAAAAAATATTCTTTCCATATGTTGTAAAGTTAAAAATTGAACTTTTTTAACGTCATGTGTCTAGTGTTGTTCATAGAAATGTTCCTTCCTAGTAGTTAGAATAAAAAGATCTGATTTCTGACACTTCTAATATATGTCGTCCGAGTGAACTTTGTTATGTATGTAAGCTAGACTATTCAGGTGTAAGGACTGCAGATTGGGACTGCATGGCAGCTCTGTTTACACCTATATGTACGTATGTGTTTTTCTGCTGCTCTCAGTCAAATGAGAGAACATTTCTTCAGATTGTGTACTTTTCCTTTTCTGCAGATTAGCATCTCCTTTTAATTCTATACCTTAGTTTGGCTTTAGTTTCATAAATGAAGCATTTGTTTTGTGTTTTACATCTCTTTTTAAAAAAAACAAAACAAAACTATGCTTTCCAAGTTCAAACACAAAGTGGTTATGAAACAAGTTTCTCACCTTGATTTTGCTTTCTGGTTAAGTGTGTTGACAGCTCTGACATTCGAAATCCATGCGGTTTGAATCCCCTTAGAGAGCCATTTGCCAAGAAGGAATGTGGAATACTGTTAAGTGAAGCATTTGAAGCTTGCCATCCAGTGGTGAGTTGTGGTCACGTATAGAAAGATGTGAAAGTGAACATATCACTAGAGAAACTTTACTCTTCAACTCGCATCACTTTACATCTTCATCTTGTCTTCCATAACATAATAATTGTGACTACTATAGCAAAAGAGAATACGAAGAAAGTCTAACCCATACCTATTCTGATTCTAAAATGTGAATGATTCTAAAATGTGAATGATTCTAAAATGTAAACTGGACCTGTAATGACTATCTGCACTTAGCTGACCTAGACAGTAAGCCACTTTGGCACCAATTTAGCATTCTACAATATGGGTAGTCCTATTAGCCCACTTTGTAATTAACACAGACAAAATTTTACCCAATTTTTGTGTTATCTTTTTTTTTATCCCAAGCACTATTTGCATAAACATAACCACTTGTTTTATTTTGCTCAAATGTATTATATAGCATGCACATTTTTCAGGCATATTTAAATAAACTGGAAGTTTCATCTAGGCGGTATCAGATGTGAAGAACTCATTCCTAGAAAAAAGATGGATGTATCTCCTCACTCAGGCAACCATCTAAGGAGATAAATGAGCCATACAACATGTTCTGACAGTCAACAGGCTCAGGTTCAGTTGGAGAATTGGGGAGGGGGGGGATGGTGGGGGGACTGATTTCCAGAGCTAGGTCTTATATGGAAAATGACATACCCCAAGATGTTCAGGTATTGACACTGTGTGCATGGCTTAAAGAGTGTAAGTGTCAGAATGGTTCCTAGGGAGAAAGGAGATTTCATATGAAAGACAACCAGGAATCTTGCAGGGTTGCTTTGTATGTTATTTTGGAAGAAAGTGGAAGCAGATGTTAAAGTTGTATTAATGTAACATTGGTTTAGTCCACTGTATAAGGTAGGTAGCAACTAAGTTCCTCATAACTGTGTAGGTATTACTGAAGTGTAAATCCATATAGAATGTGTAACCATTCAATAAGCAAATTAGCATTGACTGTTTTCATAGAAATTTTGTCACTTAAGACAAGACTTCAAAATAATCTAAGGGAAAAATCACAAATTTGCCTGTGAAATTGTCTAATAATATGAAGAGAATGAACCACTCTCACATGAAAAAAAGTTTTCCATCTACTTTATTATTCCTTACTTTTTATATATATCTAACTTTCTTAACACTTCTGAGATTTGTTGATTTGTGATCAGTTCAGAGAGAGTTTCTCTTATTTCATAAGCTTCTTTGTAGTTTATTGTGGTTTAAATATTACAAAACCATACAAAACACAAGCTCACATAAGCATCTCAGTGTGCATGTTCGTAATGGGTCATTGACTTAATTGTGTTACTAAGTACTGTACAAGATTTTATGATGTGTTCTAATAAACTGTTTTTCTTGTGTTTCAGGAAACATTTAAATTAAAATCTTTAACACTTTGAAGTCTTATATATTAAATTTTGAAAGACTAATAGCTTTGTATTGAGGTGATTGTTGCCAGTGTCTGTATGAATATTTTTGATAAGTGATACTTATATTTCCAGATTGACGTCACCTGGTTTTACTCAAACTGCTTGACAGATACATGTGGTTGTAACCAAGGAGGTGACTGTGAGTGTTTCTGTACAAGTGTATCAGCATATGCCCATCAGTGCTGCCAGCATGGAGTTGCTATAGACTGGAGGTCCCCTAGAGTGTGTCGTAAGTTTACTTAACTAGCATTGCCAGTGGCTGTCACTGTCTGCATTCATGAGACACAGACCTGAAAAATCAATCACGTTAAGTTATCTGGGGCCATGAATTGAATCACTGAGCCACACTGATAGGAAGATGAGTGGGTGCCTCTCACTGCCCTCCGTATTCATTTTGGTCCAGCTGGATTACATGGTTCTTTCCATATTTGTGGGTGGTACTCTTCTATTTTTATTTCCTTGTCCTATCATGTGAAAGGAGAAGTCATGGGAAGTCTGTATTAGGATGTGGCATGTGTCCTTCAAAGCAAAGTTGCAAAGTTAACAGCTCAAGTAATTTCCATGTTCAGGAGGACTTCACTTCTTGACAGGGTCTAGGAAACATAGCTGCCTTACTACTGCCCCCAAAGCAAGTATGAAATATAAAGGTCTTCTGAAGAAAAACAAGTAGGTTTTTAAGCAGGACTTTGTCATTACCTTAGTACCCCTATTCAACAATGCTTAGAAGTTGCAAAAAAATCTGAGGCCTTTTTGTATGGCACCTAGTGCAAATGCCTAAAAAGAGACAGTAATTTCCTCAAAGATGTGACAAAAAAGGGAAAGATGGAAAGAATGGAAGGAAACAAGCATTTTTCTAACTGCAGTTGCACAGAGAGAGTATGCAGCTAGTTCAAAGTCACACAGCAAATTTGCCGTAGAGCGAGAGGATTACTCTTAATATTTTATATATAAATGGTATGTGTGTTTTAATGTGAGCACGGAAAGAAGCAAAGCTTAGTCTTAACCACTAGAGGTCACAAAAAGACAGCTGTAGGTATGTAAGCTTAGTATTTCCTGCTAGGAAACAGTATTTTATTTAAATCAGTGTAGTTTAAATTAGTATTTTATTTAAAGCAGTAAATATTTGGCAATATTTTTTTAAATAAATGTTTGTGTATGATCTAACTTGGCCAAGCATTTGGCTTACCTCTTAATTGTAAAGGGTAATAGAAAACCTGCTTATCAGTAGAATGCCTGCAACTGCATTTCTTTTCTTTTTATTTTTTAGCTTATGATTGTGAATATTTCAACAAAGGTAAGTCCTAAAGGAGCTGATAAAATGTCAATAGAATCTTTGGTTTCTTTATATAAGTCTTAGTACTTTGTGTAAAAATAATTGTGTTAATTAAAACAGTTGCGAATGATTATATTATTTCTATACAGCCAAGATTCTGTTTTAGTGGTTTAATTTGCTTTTTCAAAGGGTTTTAATTTCATAATCTTTTTTTATTCCTGGGTCTTTCCCAAAAATATGTGTTTAACTCATTTTCTTTGCGTTTATGGATCATGATTAGTAAATCATTAAGTAATTAATAGACTACTCAACCCAATAGTACTAGTGGCACTACTTGCTTAAGGCATACTTACTGCAGTTCAAAACTGATACCCAGTGGGTCTGTTAAACCAATCATGATCTTCTGTGCAGCCTCCAGAGGGAGCTAGCTATTAAGATATTTCAACTTTTTGTGCCCAAACGGAGAATAACTCTCCATTTAGGTATGTCTGACCTAACTTTAAGTTCCTGAGTGACAAGCATTGCTGCTGCATTAGAATGGCTCTCAGAGAGAGGTGGAAAACTTGTACAAGGTGCTAGAGTAAACCTTGAATCTGCACTGGGTGCTATATTGCTGCATTAACACTGGAATATACATTCAGACTATTTTAAAGTTACATTGCGAGTGTCTGCATAGTTAGACGTGGTATACATACAAGCACTGCAAGCCAGCTTGATGTGAGGAATGGTCAGGACTCCTGCTATTTATTCTATAACTCTTTTTATCAAGCTTGTGTAGAATCCTGTCTATCCAGATGGCTCGTGATATTTTGGTCTTCTGTTAGACTCCATATTACAGCAGCTCACCCCCGGAAAGATATTGGAGAGGGACTGAGTTTAAATTAGACGAGACTTGTGCAGCATGCCAGGCCCAAACAATATGGCCAAGAAATTTACATTTTCTGATATACCGACTGCTGAAAAGATTTTTGACTGGGGTCAAATTGCTAATGCAGTGGAATTTTATCTAAATCACTATTTAAGCCTTTAAATTAATTTAAATAAAGGCCAGTTAAATATAAGAGGTGATTGCAGTTTTACATTTCCTTTTTGGTTTGTTTTGTTTCATAAATGAAATATAGTCTGATGCTAGATAATCTTACTGCAGTTGTAACAGATCGAAAGTGCAGTACCTCTAACATCTGTGGTAGTAGTGAAATGAAGTTCGATGAAAACATATACTTTTAAAGTGTGTTATTAGTTTTACTTGTTACTTATTAGTTTTACTTGTTACTGTGAATTCTCACTGACAGAAATTAGTTGAAATAGTGGAGAGTTTTGCATGTGACCAGCTTGTAATAAACACGATTATCATGTACTTCTCACTTTGTATCTTCCTACTGTTTGCTAATCCAGCTCATCAGTATTCAACATAGGATGTTTCAGAGCTGCCAATGGGGAAAAAAATCATCTCTATGCTGAAGATTTTCTTCTCTACCTCAAATATAGTAGCATTGCCCAGAATTACTTAGTTTTGGAGACAGGAAGGTTAAGAAACTTTCTTAGACCAGAGAGAGGTTTTCTCTGTGTAACTTTGTCATGAATCCAGAGTGAAATAGTTCCAGTCCTACTAGAAGCAGGAGCCGGAAGCCTTTTGTCTTTGGTAAGGGGAAATTCTCAACTGGTACCTGTGGTTTCTCAAGTTTTGGATGGGCCTGAGATATGAGACTTAAACACAAAATAACATTTCCAGAACATTAGATGTTTTAAGTAATTCTAAAAATGTTTTTCAACTCCCTGCACTGAAGGTAACCAGGTATTGCTGTACATGTTTAGCTAGGCATGGGCTTGTGTCCTAACTGGCCACCTATTTATGCCATTACAGTCTAAAACTCTGGTTGTAGTGCAGCCTCATTAGGATTTCAAAACTCTTAATAAATTTTAAGGTTAGGGAGAACCAGAATATGAGGGCGGGCTGCAAACTGCAGTCCAAACTTTTAACCTGTGGGAACAGACTTTAAGGGTTAATGGTATTAGCTGCAACTATCAGCTGAGAAGTTTTGGGAAACTTCTACCTTAGATGTATGCTTGCCGCATCCTGGCTTGTGGTTAAAATGGTAGTGAGGTGAATTGCTCAGGTGTGGTCTAAAATGCCTGGTTTTAACAGAGAAGTTTACAAAAATAATTTCGAATAACATTTAAAAATAAACTTTAAAATACTTTTCTGCAGTGAAATTGGAACTAAGTGAGGAGGTGTGACACTAAGATTTGTGAAATTATAACCACATCCTTCTGGCTTTTTTTACTTATAGGTAAAATACAACCATTCTTTTGCTTATGATGCTGATTTCTTCCTGTCTCACTTCCCAGTGGTTACATTTGTATCTACACTGTTCAAGGAGTTCTTCAATACTTGATGACAACAAACTTTTATTCCCTGCAAAATGCCTCACACATTGGACACTAATAAAATAGGTTTTAAAGACTAGTAAGAAGTGTATAATCAGTTCAACCATACAAATAAACAGTTTAGAGGGATCTCAGGGTAGTCTGTAGAACACTATTTACTTCTAAATCAAATAGCGAGGAGTCAGCTAACTTTAATAAAGTGACTATGAAACCAAAGTGGATGAGAGGGAGGAAAAAGAGAAGCTAATAATGAATCTTGAAAATTGAAACTAGGTATTTTGGACAGTTTTCAGAACAGGTATTTTCTGAAGGAGTTTGGCTTTGTTTTGGTTGTCATTATAGTTTAGCGCATGGCACCTAGAGCTATTTTCAGAGTAGAGAGATGTGTTTTTATTTATGTGCTGTATCATAATATTTAGAGCTCAAGCATTTGTGACACTTGACATGAAAGGTAATTCTGATTTTTTTTTTTTTTCCCCCCTCAACAGCTCTGGGAAAGGGCCCATACAAACTGGTCAGCTATTTGGATGGAGAATTTGTAATGGCAGTGAAACTGGTGGATGGTGTTGTTTTGCCAGTGAAAGAAGATGATATTGTTCCTGGACATGCAGTGGGCTTTATGCTGACTTCAGGACTTTATAAACCCAAAGCACATGGTAAAGTCGCTGTAACCTAGAGGCTTAAATAAGGCAGAGCAAATTCTGCCCTTGAATACAAGCCTACATTTAAGAATAGACCTGGGTCAAAAAATATTTTCTTTATCTGTCAGGTGATTGTGCACCTTAATGTTGTCTGCCAAAATTTTCATTTGGTTGGTTTTAATTAGATGATTGTAGCTTTATAAACAGATACTTCTAGTTGAAAAGCAACAGCTCCCCCCGCCCCAACCTTCAGAAGCACCAAACCAGTGTTTGTAGCCCAGTGCTCCAGATATGTGTTGTTCCCTCCACCTTTCCTCTGGCAGAACTGGGACATGGGAAAGAATGGGAGAGAAATGATACAAGAAAAGTACTCCCTAATTCACTCGCTTTGCCACCACCGCTCATTGTCTGCCCACTTGTACAGAGATGCCCATTGTCACTAACCTGAGCTCTGTAAGAATGTATACTGCAAATTTGTCTCCTTCAGGTCCCAACTTAAGTTTCCACTGAAGGAATGTGTTGCTTGCTTATTCAGCAGACAAAAGAAGTCTTGCACACCTTCAGACAGGTGGAGAAAGCTTACAAGAATATATTCAGCACTTTGTGATGTTGATTAAATGCTAGAGTTGTCTGCATAAGCAATTTTAATGCCCACAGAGCACTTGAGTCTCAATACAGTTTTACTGTCCAGAGTCCCCTGATCAGCTCTTTGGACAGCCTGAAGGTGGCTGTCTTTGTGTAATCAAAGAAGGGATATGGGTCAGTTGAAAAAATGACAAGCATTTGATTAGTAATACTGCTGTCTGTAGAACTGACACAAGAACTCATGTAACAGAATATCCAGGGCCAGATTTCTTTTATTAGTCATAGTTTTGAGACACTTGTACATTGCGTTCAATGTAGGTTTGGAAAGGGAAGGTCAGTCCTACTGTTCTATTCCCATATAAAAATCACTCAGAATTTAACTTGGCAAATGGAATTTGTGCCTTATAGTCCAATTTGAGCAAATGGCATTTCATCATTTGGCCATGGAGGAGTTTATACAATCAGTACAATATGTTTCATATCCATGTATTCATTTATATATCTGTGTTCTTGGTTCTTTGGTACCTCAGAAAAATGGATGTGTTTCATCAGTTTCAGACAAATTGTAGACAATGGAAAGTTTTGGGCATTGATGTACTGATTGGCTATATGGCAGGTATTATAAATCACACTGACTGTCCATTGTTACTTATCAAATAGCTACTTGCTACAGACAACTAATAAAAAGATATTCACAAGTGCCACTATGTTTTTCAGGTTAATTGAACTTTTTATGCTCAGAAAACAAGTTGGTCTTCCAGAAGTGTTATACCAGAATGTGATAGTCTATCTGTTTAATAGAGACCATTTTTTCTATGCATTCTTTTTTTCAAGAAATGCTACCCAGGCCTGGAGGGTTAGTTGATTTTACAGTAGTTTAATGGCTGTTTTCAAGAGAATAGCAGAGTTTACAGCAAAACAGAATGAAGTAATTCTGTGAGCAACAGATGCCTGTAATGGGCTCAAGATCTGCCACTCTGCAATTGGTTGTACAGAGGCTTGCTTGAAATCAACAGTACTGTTTTCAGGGTAAGGTATCATGTGGGTACATTTGCCAGAAAACAGACTTTGCTGTTATTCTTAGGGGAAGGGCTAGAGAGCTGACCGCTTAGAAATTAAGACATAAAGCTGTAAGCTGAATGCAAAATCATTTTTGTAATTTATTTTTAATGAAAGGCTGAGCTCTTAAGCTATAAATTCCTGATGGCAAACGTTACTTGTAAAGCTAGATAGATGAAGCTTAAATTTTTATTAAATATATGGCTGAGTGAAGGCTGTAAACTGAAGTTCTGCTTGACTGCGGGGCTATATTCCTTTATCCTGGTGTGGGCAAATGTTTTAATCTGCTTGTATTCCTGTTGAAATCTGTAGGATATTTAGAAAACTAAATATCCATCAGAATCTAGCACTCTGCAATCTCTATACAGTATATTTTCTTACAAGATCCAGGCTATTTTCACTGATAAGGCCAAAGTCAGTTTTCATTGCTGATGCTACTAACATCAGTAGTGAGTGAGTTTACCTCAGAGTGAGTTTAGTTTATTATGCATATATCAGCAAGTAAATGAGTTCTGTGTGTTTTTTTCAGATTCCAACTTGATTTCATTTGAAACAGCTGAGAGACCAAACTATTTTCTTCAGTTGGCCTCTAATAATACTCTTGTTCTTTCTAAATGGGAGAAAAGTGAAGAGTTTCACAACAGATCTACATATGTCATTCACAAGAATACATGGCTTTCAGGATACAGTTCCTTTGAGTCATTTGCAAAACCAGGATACTTCATCCACGTTTCAGCCTCTTCAGTTGAGCTTTTGAAGTACCATCATTCAGAGGAGTTCAGACTGTCGACCCTTTTTAAACTTGTAGGTAGGTAATTAAAGTAGTATTTTATGAACAGCAGTTTGCTCCCTGTGAAAATACAGGCTAAATGGTACTGATATTTTCAGAGGTGACAAAATTGCTTATTTCTCCCCTACATCACTGGGAGCTGTGAATAATCTGTGACATGCAGGCTCAAAATCTTCTTCCCTGAGCTTTGTAGTGAGGATGAGATTCTGTTTTCTTGTCAAAAGCCATTAAATAGCCTAACACACAACTTAGCTATATTTGCCAACTAGTTTTGGAAATACATAGGCTAGTGTATAGTTTCTGGGCAATACTTGCTTTCTAGGTGGTGAGGAAATTCTTAAGGAGTAGAAGATTCATGCTGATGAATAATGAATTCACAAAGGGAATAGAAAAGAACGGAATGCACCTCTAAGAGCTAAGGTCTGTGGATGATGTTTTCTCTTCCTTTCCCTCTGATTGCCACCAACAGAGTTTTCTGTACAGTGGATTCTCATTGCAAGCTTTGTGGCCTCCTCAGAGGTCATGCCATCCAGTGCTAAGGACATTGCCTGCAGATTACACCTCCCCAACCTCGTGTTTCCCCTGAAAAACACCTTGACCTTCATCCACGTACCCACTCACAGAGGGTCTGCCTTTTGGGATGTTATCCCCTAGTGTTTCAGGCACCATCTAAGTGGAGATACATGCCTCTTCTTGGGGATCTAGATGTCTGTTTCTCTACTGTTTCTTGGAGAGCTACAGCTCTTGAATACACAATGTAGACTGCTGTGAGAGTGTTTCTACCCACTTGAGAGATTCCCATTCCTCTAATAGTAGTCCCATTCCATTGAGACATAAGGATCAGAAATGTAGGCGATATTCTTAGGACCCTTTGTATGAGCTGGATCCAGAAGTTGCTTCTACAAGAACAGATGACAAAAAACACACATTAAAAAAATCACTAATAAATCAAGCTCTTTCTTTTTTAGATTACTAAGGAAAAGAAATAATAAGAATAACTGTTTTCACATATTCTTAAACACTTGGGAACCATGTGCTGAAATGAAGATGGCCTTACAGGTCAAGAACAAGATGCAAGAAATTATATTGGCCTATAAAATAAAACAAAGCAGATTATTCATGAAACCACCTTTTGCTTTAGTGTCTGCTTGTCTTGAATACATCAGATACATCACATGCTTTCATATAACTTTATAAACTTCAGCGATAACTACTACTTGCTGAAACCACTGGCCTTTGTGTGTTATATGAAATTCCAAAATCACTACAAGTGTTTATTTTTATGTCCTAAAGCTTTTTATTGTGCTGTAATTTCAAATGCATTAGTAATTCATTTATTGGGGTAGCAGAAGTATTTTAATAGGTATTCTTGGCAATACCTTTTTTTGAAATCAGTTCTTCATTCTCTGAAACTGAAATTTGTTTTACAAGCAAAGAAAGAAAATGAAATATTGTAACAAATGAAGCATGGCCTGGCCATGTTTTACAGTGACCATGTTGAATCTCAGCACAGACAAATCTGAAGCAGGCATCGACTTCTATGACAGAAGAGGCCAACTGTATGCCTCGTGGAGCTTCTTGTTATCAAAACATTGAATTGAAGTGTTAATGGTGGCATTGTGAATCTGCCGATGTTTTGCGGTGCATTATGCTGACAGCCTAATGCAGCTGTTGACTGGCACACTCCAACTTCAGAAAAAAATGACAGATTTTGTCATTGCCAAATGCCTGTTGCCTCTTGACAAATGCTTGTAATCACAGAGCTGTTGAGGTTTTTGAACAGCAGAATTACAGAGCTAATGCTATTACCAGGATGTTCGTACAGCATTTCAAGCAAGGAACTTTCTTTGGACATAACAAAAATATCTCCTTAGTCTTTTATCTTTGAGGGAGGAATGAAGAAGGTTAAGACATGTTCCAATTCTCAGTGGTCGTCCATTAACACAGAGTGGTATGTCTTTTCAAGTGTGAAGTCTTTACCCTACAGTCATTATACCAAAAAATCCTATCTATGCCAATGGAAAACTAAAACAATTTACCTCAGCAAGTGGGATCAGATCAAATGATCAAGAGGCATTTCATTAATCACCACATCCGAGGGCTTGGGTTTCAGAGTTTTATAAGCAGAGAAACATAGAGCTCGAATCTTTCTCCAGTGTACTTTCACAAGGGCCAGCCTGCTGATGTAGGGTAATTACATGGTCTAAAAATACAGCAGCATTTGTTTAAGTTAGTGGAAAAGTTACACCAGCTCCAGAGTGCACAGGCAAAAGCATATTGAGTTTCCT
>NW_008825156.1:3542964-3579734 GCF_000699105.1 Pygoscelis adeliae | reverse complement strand
CTTTGCATATTAGATCAGAAACTCTTGAACCAGGAACAGCTATTCCTGCGGAATCAGAGGATAAATATCGGGAGCAGAATAATAGGCCCAGTAAATCCCCTTGGCCAGAAAGTTCCTCATGAGACTTCTTCATGCTCTGTGACGCACATTCAAAAGGAAGAATTTTGAATGACCTGATGACCACAGCAATAGATAGATGTTTGTTTAAAATCAGCTGACGAGTCACTTTTTCCAGTTTCATAGCAATAAATATTGTCACATTGAAATACTTTGACTATAAATTGCTCAGCTATGATGGGCTAACACTGCAAAGTATTTTCCATCAGAAGTCACTTCAGCTTTTAAATTGGGTTATTTTCATTATACTCAGATTTGTCTGCTGTCCTGTTCCCACAAACATTTGAGAGTTTGAGTTGATAACTGAATTTGAATATCTAGAGTATACTTACTCACAAGAAAATACATTTTGCATTCTATGCAGGAATTTTTACCGGCAATGGACTGGTATGCATTCAGTCAAAAGAAAGAATGCACTTAGTCTTACCATATGGACAAGCACAGAGCTGTCGTGTGAAAGTGATAAATTCACATTTGAAATTGTTGGGAAATTACTGGATGTAGGGAATTGATGATCTTTTTATGGATATAACTGCAGTTTTCTTACACTCTTTAAAAATAATGTGCTCAAGGTAGTTACCTTTTACCTTTCACAGAATTATCATAATATGCTTTACCTTTTTAAGATCACTGAGTTAATTTTATATATATTATAAAAATGTGACTTGCCCTATATAAATTCTGCAGGAAAGTTCTTAATAATATTAGCTGTGTGCTTTAATAGCTAATTTGCTGTAAATATAAGGCCTGTCTCAGATAGAATTTTCAGCTAAAATTAAAACCTCAAGATGCACTAAGTATATGCACACTGCACAGAGGTATTTATCATTGTTTAAGTTTGATACAGGGCATTTTTGGTTGCTTTTAATGTTTGTGTCTTATTTAACTGAAACACATTCACAAACATAGTGCAAAACTGAAAATGAAATTAATTTTAATGAAAAACGTTTTTTTACAAAAGCGTCTTGCATCTTAAGCCAGATTTACATATGATATCATTGCCTATGTTAACTTCAGCTTACTCTTATCCATTTCCATCAGTAGAATTAATTTTCCAGAATGTCCTGTTTTACTTATAATGAGTTGCTCTTAAGTTTAATTTGAGCTTGTATGCATCGTCAGTCCAAAAGATCATGACATGGGGCCTGGGACTGGATAATGCTGAGCAACTGCTGTTGTACCTACAAATGCCGGGTATGTCACTGAACACATCTGCTCGGTAGCTCTTGGAATCAGATGGAGGTTACTGTAGAATTAGAATGTGTTTCCTATTTATACCACAAACACCAAACATTTGACCTCCCATTTTTGACTGAATAAATAGGAGGAGATGAAATAGTTACATTAACAAGATTATATTCATCCAACATCATAATAGTAAACTAAAAAGTATTTGAGAGATAGATAATTATACTTCGCTTTCAGTGATGTTTTGGCTGGGCACAGAATTCAATTTTTCCAGTGATATTTGCTTACATTTCTCATTGCAGAAACTTAGAAGTCATGGGCAGAGTTTGTTAGTAGTTTGTGCGTGTTAAGTGGACAGATAGGATTTCACATTTCTAAACTTGTAACTGAGGAGATAGGCAATCTACGTTACTAAGCAGAGTTTTGCTGCCATTATAAATAGAACTAATTCTAAAGCAAATTTTGTTCCTACTAGATTTTTTGCAATCTTTGGGAAAAGTAGCAAAACAGAAAAAAGTGTCAGGTGAGAATGAAAATCCAAATACTTAATCTTTTTTCATTGTGTTTAAAACCTTTATTTTAAATACAACCCTTTATTAACATTAGAACATTTCACATTTTAGGGTTTTTTTTAAAGTAAATAGCCATTTTTTGAGCATAGCATGAAATTATTCATAATATGCATATTCTGAGAATGGCAAATTTTGTCCCTATGAGGTGAGAGTCAGCATAGAAAAAAAACGCAGGATGGACTTGTGAACAGTAGGAATTGTCAACACACAAAAACATGGCCAAGTTACTAAGAAAAGTTGTTGTGATTCAACAGAACACCACAGTGTTCTTTTCAGTGATAAAATATTAAAATTCTTCATTAAATGGTAGCAACTGTTCTCATTACCACAGAATTATTTTTGAAAGCCACGAAGACTGAAAATCATAAGTTACAGGGAACAAAATGCTTTTCTGATGTCCAAGCAAGTGAGAAAACAATGGAGTTGGAGAATAACTTTTAATATATTGTCTTTGGCAATGCGTATACCTGCATTCATACAAAAACCTTCTGCAGTACTGTAACACGTCGATATGCTCAGCTCCTGTTAGGTAAAAGAACTGTGGGCTCAGTTGGCATGTCAACTGGAGTGACTGTCATCCAGGGCATAATTTACCATTTTGTGAAGGATTTGCTGTGTCACTGAGCAGAAGACAAATGCTGGTAGACTTCACCAGGAGACACATTGTTATTTTCAAATGCCATGACAAACACTTCTGAGGAACACGTGCCTGATATAAGAAGCTTGACTCATTGTCTGTAAACTGTGTATCATTCTTTTGTTGTGAGTGAATTGTACAGTTGCACAGAGTACAGTAAGCTCGTATTACTCATTGCTGGAGGGGGAATTTAAGTATTAAAAAAATAGGAAGCATGTGGTGGAGGTGGCTGATGAGCATCCTGGCTAGCATAAAACATTCGTGCTATGACACTGGTGAAATCCAGAGTT
Source organism: Pygoscelis adeliae (assembly GCF_000699105.1). NCBI lineage: Eukaryota > Metazoa > Chordata > Aves > Sphenisciformes > Spheniscidae > Pygoscelis > Pygoscelis adeliae. The sequence goes on along the minus strand of NW_008825156.1, from coordinate 3,576,930 downwards.
TCTGAGCTGTGGTAGTTTTGATCGTGGGAATAGCAGCATTGTAGTAACAATAAAGCTGAGGTTGGTCTGGCGTGGAAGTTAATGTCTAAAATCGATAGAGAGAGTGAAAGGAATATCCCTCAGTTAGGGAGAGGGATGCTTAAACGGCTTTAAAGCACTTTGTTACTGCTTTTCCTTATACCCTAATGATTGTGGGTATTGGGATTATAGTTAATATACAGATGTACTAAAAAGAGGCAAAATAATCTATTATTTTAGCTAGGTATAGAGATACTTTATTGTTCTCTTGGCTTATTCTTGAATTCATGTTAGTTCAGAACATGGCTCTGTGCATCTGTTTTTCCTCCCCTTCATTTTCTGTCTAATCTCTATTTAGTCTAAACTTTTTAAGCAGGAACTGCATCTTGCTGTGGTTTTTTGTAACAGTGGCTTGCACAGTCAATCAGCTAGGTCCTTGGGCTGCTTAGGCATTCCAGAAGTGATGCTGCCAATAGTGAAAACCTTAAATATGATGAATGACTGAACTGACATTCTCCTAATGCTGGAAAGCCATTTTCCCATAATTCATAATAAAGCACAGATTTCACTATATCTGATGGGTTTACTGAGACGTACTGAAAACTTTTGAGATACTGGAAACCAATTCATGCAATATATTATATTCAGCTCTTGCTGTGGTGATTTGGTCTGTTCTTTTATGTAATTTGCACACTAAAAAACCTAATACAGCTTGGCCCGGCATACCTAATTCTCTAAAATCCCTTGACTGGAAAATTAAATGTCCATTGGTTCTACAGCTCTTCTTTGAAAACAATTTTTATGACCAGGTTAATGAATTCATCTGTTGTCCATACTTCTTTCTGCAGAAGTAGAGACAGTATTTGCAGGCAAGCATGACTTTGTTCGTTCTTGACTGAAAGTGGTGTTCATGAACCACTCAACAAATGCTATGCAGTTACGTAGAAATTCGCCCTATTTCCTACCAAGGCATGCAACACCAGCACACTCTGTGAACTTAATCTGTAGGAAAGCTTGAGGAAAACATGGCAATCATTTTGTAAAAGTCTAAGTTTATTTGGAGAATGGGAGATGGTATGTTAATCCCAGCACTTGGAAGTGTTAATTCATGATCATTGTTCTGCTAAATTGAGAAATTAGCATTCTTCGTCGGGTTACAGTATGTGTTCTGCAAAGCTTGTCCCTCTTGTGTTTGAAACTTCTTCTGTGATTAACGGTGAGCTTTGTGGCAAGAGTTAAAAGTTACTGATCTGTCTCTGTACTTGATCTAGGGTTATCTGAAAATGAGATTTCCTAGAGTCCACTCAGATATACTGTTATTGCTGGTTATTATTACTGTTGGTGATTGCCTGTGCCAACAGGTCTCTAGTATGTTCTGTCTTTTTGTCATATATCTTCTTTTGTCCTTAAACCTTACCACTCTGACCTGTCAGCGCATACAAAATCCCATACATCAGTCAGCAAAATGTATGGAAATAATTCCCTTCCTCCATTAGATTTTAGCAACTTAAGTTGGTTTCACTAGAAGGGGTCACAGAAGAATTCAGTGACTTGTACTTAGCTTTTCATGGGGAATGTAACTTCATAAATGCTTTTGTTACTGTCGTAGGAATCATGTTTTCAAAAGCAGTGATAAGTTACATCCTTAGAGTGACATGTAAAAAGGATAACACTAGATGGCAACATACACGCTCTTTTGTCTGAGTTTGATTTATCCCTTTGATTTAAGAGAATTATTTGTATTAGAAAAGAAGACATTAATGGTTAATAATGTCAGAGAGGTAATTACCTGTAAGTGCAGATGTCCCTGAATTGCAGGAAGAACAATTTCTTAGGATCTTCACAGAAAAATTTAATGTCTTCAAGAAGATGTAAAAGAACTACTCTGTATCTCAGTCAAGTGAAGATCAGCAGAACTTAAAAGAAAAAGACTTCAAAAGACCAAAAATGGAAACTTTTTCTAAGTAATAAGCATTTTCTTTCTGGGCATTAATGTAAACATTCTTTAAGAGCAGCTACTCTTTGTAGGCTGTGAACAACATAGCTCTAAGATCGGGTTTACCAATCTAGAGGGGACCCATATGTCATGATGGTGGTCTTCTGTAGGTGTAAATATAAAGGAAATGTCACTGTCCTGCCCTGCCTGCTACAGGAAGGAGCTGGGGTGGGTTGTCATAGTTCAGGTACTGAAATCCAGATATATTCCATAAGTCATGCAGGCATTGCTAGAGCCATTGGGCTAATCTAGCATCGTGCGGGAAACCGTTCTGCATGTAGGTGAGGCAGGGTTGTGGTGAAAAAGAAAGCATAATACTGCATTTGAACATGCAAGTGCATGTCGCCCACACAATGATTGCCACAATTTTTTTCTTTCAGAGTTTATACTCAGCGTATTTCTTCTTTACATTAATTTTGTAAAGTTCCTGCATAATTTAATAAGCACTGGAAAAATAGCTGATCCTTATTTCTGTTTATTCTCACTTTGAAGTTTAACTCTTCCTCTGTCGGAATTTTTACTTTGGGTTTCAATTATGTGAATTTGAAGTCTTTCAATAAACACTGTCTGTGTAGATACTCTAAAGGCAGTTTGGGTTTAGGGGTTTTTTTGTTGTTTTTTTGTTTGTTTTTTTTTTTAATTTACCATAGTGTTTCATTATTGGTACTATTTTGTCTGGTGAAGTATATGTTTTGAGTTAAATTTTGCAAGACTACGTCTCATCTCATCTGAGTTGCTTTCTTCGTTGTAGGAAAAGTTAGAATTTCAGATTCAAAATGTTTTGAGGTTTGAATTAATTTCTCTTGGAGTGGCTATCTCATACTGCTTTTGAGAAGATCAACTGTTAAGATACATTGCTTTAAGGACACTAAATTGGCATAATTTCTGATTACTTTATTTGGAGTGGTGTTTGTTTTGGCTTTTAATATACAATTGTATCATACAAGTTATGTACACCTTTGTGCTATATCAGCAAATTTTACACATAAAGTAAACAAGTGTTATGATACTTCATGTTATAAAAAGTACCAGTGTATCCAATTGGTGCTTTTTATTTTTAGTAGCAATAATTGTACTGAATCAACGTAATCTTAATTTTGCATTTTGTTTGAATAACCAAGCATGTAGTTTCATTGTTGATATAGTTTTTAAAACTTAAAAACAACGGCTCTAACTTGCCTGGCTTTATTTTCAAGTGATTGTAATATTCAGTAAATGTGGCTAATTCAATGTCATATTTTATACTACGAAGAGTAAAACAGGCTGCAGAGCCAGCACTCTTTAATATACTCTGCACAAACATAAACTTTTTTTCTGTGTTTTAAAGACCTTAGCAGTTCAAAAAATATTACCAATTTTACTTGTAGAGAATACAGGTAGAAACAGTAGGAGATTTAGAGCTGCAGTGAACTTAAAGCATGCCTCTTAGTGATATGTATCTGTGTGTGTTTCTAGAAATATATAAGAATAACAGATCTTCATTGTTTTTCAGATGTCAAATTTAAATTTCTATCCCGTTCTGCATGTGAATGGCATTATGATGCCTGTACAAGCCCTTGTTTCAAGACATGCAGGGACCCTTTGGGAAAAAACTGTCAAGCAGTACCAAAGTAAGGATCTGTATTTTTATGGAGAATTATGTAATTTGGGTAATATACTTATGCAGAGTAATATGAATAGGAGGGACCAGATGTAGGCTCAGTATAGCAGGACTGTGTTCTTGTATAAGGAAGTAAGTGAAGGAGAAAAGAAATTGAATAAAACCTGCTGTGACAGCTGCATGAAATTGACATTTCAGTTGTTAGGTAACTGTTGTCAGATTCTGGAATGACTAGCGTATTTGTAACTTTCAAGGTGGGGGCGTATTATAGAGTATTAATAGAGAGAGGTGATTACAAGTTTGTTTCAAATAGTTGTTCCCTTACTTTTTCATTATGGCATTGCAACAGCCATATCTGTCCTTGCCTTTTCCTCCTAACTGGAATTTGTGCTAAATCTGGTAAAAGTGGCGTTTGGATTTTGGTGTGTAAAAATGTTTGGTGTTTCTTAAGCAATAGCATTCAGTATTGAACCTGCAACCGTTCATTTCAAAGGCTGAGTATTGCGAAGTTCATGCTTTTGCTTAGATCTGGGTGAAAATGGAAGCCATGGCAATGACATTTTGAAGGAGTACACTGAGGTGATAAGATTTAAGTAGACAGTCTTATTCTATCTAAAAATACTTTATAAATAAATTCTGTTTTCCTAAAATTAAATGCTTGATCCAGAAGATACTGTTCAACTAGTTAATACTAATTGTTTTTCTTTTAGGGTGGAAGGATGCATCCCTGCCTGTCCGCTCAATATGTTGCTGGATGAAATCACTCAAAGATGCGTGTATTTTGAAGACTGTATGTTTGAAAAATTATATATATTATGTATGATACTTAGCTTATTAATTTATTGGGTCTTTAGTCAAATTTTCAAATATTGGTGCTTAAATTTGTGTGACTATGACCTTAGTTTTACAAATCTTGCGCTTACTAAACATACATTTTAGTTAAAATAATTTCACTCCTCAAAAATCTGAGGCAAATTTTAAACTAAGATGTTCTTTCTTCCTAAAACATTTCAGTAACATTAGATGTGAAGCAGATGATTTAATGAGTTTATTTTTTAATTTGTCTGTGAATTTTAGAAGTTTAAAGGCAATTGAAAATATCAGAATTATACGAGTTAACATAACTTCCTTTTAGCTCTGCTAGCTTCATGACTATAATTATTTATAAATTTCAGACTACTGTTTACTTGTGTCTGATTTCAGGCATTGAACCTGCAGATGATAGTCCACCTTTGATACCCAGCATTCGAACACCAGCAGTTTCACACGTAACATCAACTACAAGTTTGGCAGTAATCAGTGAAGCGGTAACTTCATTTCTTGTACCTGAAACAAAGGACATGGAAACAACACTTCCTTCAAAATTGCAACTCGCTGCAACTACAGGGGAAACTGAATTTTCAGCTGTGACATCTAATACAACACTTCCAACCAAAACTTTATCATCAAATATTTCTTCACAGTCAACAGAAATGACATCTGGGAGAAGCACTACAGCAACGTCTAGGACAACAAAATCTAATGTAAGCTTGTCTTCTCCTGTTGACATTTCTCCATTGTTTCCATCTACTGTCAGTTCAGAAACTTCCACAAAGATAAAACTGATCAGTAGTGGTTCCACTAAGCTATTGAGGGCTACAGAACCTCAGACAGTAACTGCTACACACGCAGTGACTACAAGCACAGAATCAGAAAGCAAACCGGTTTCTACTTTTATTTTTACTGGAACACCACTTATACTTAGAACAACAGAAATGCCAGTCAAAACTAAAATAATGGAAATATCAGAAATAGCCACAAGAACACTTCCCACAAAAGAAGCACAAGTAAAACCAGAAGGACTTACAGCATTTACACCCAGTTCATTTGAATCAATAACAGAAAAAACCACTGCGTATTTGCCCCAGTTTTCCACTTCACCACCTCTGGGCATGCCTTCATATACGCCACGAGTAAACCTAACAGGAACTTCAGAAGGGACAAAAATAAGCATAGGACAGTCTTTTACCACAGTAGCTAATGTTACAGTAACATCATTTTCTCCTGTGATCACTACTTTGTCTTCAGCAACAACAAAAGCAGCAATTGTTTTAACTGAACAAAGCACGACGACTACATTTTCACCAACATCCACACCACCTATTTCATTAGGAAAGGCAATTACAAAACCTCCTATTGAAATGGTTCAACACCTGACAGGTGCTGCAGAGGTACCTTTCACTACAACTCTAGGTCCAAAGACAACAACTCTGCAAACTCAAGAGAGGTCATCAGAAACAACTTCGTTATCATTTACAACTCATAAAAAGGAAACTCCCGAAACAACATCTCATGTGGAGCATACATCAAGTTCCTGTTTCCCTCCATGTTCACTACATCCTAGTTCTACAACTGAAAAATCCATCACTTTTCCTACAAAAAGACCTTCAGTGTCTGTTTCTACTTCTGCTTCTCCAGCTTCAGGTGAATTAAAAAAAACATTCAAAACTGTTTCAACTACAGGATATCCCTTACACATAGTTCTAAACACAACAGAGTTCCTGACTACATTATACACTAAATATCCCATTGTGGCTGAGACTATCAGAGTGACACCCTTGTCTATTGAGGTAACATCCAAAATAACATCCCCTTTTGAATTAGGAACTAAGCCAACTTTGTTTTCTGGAAAAACATCTACCGAATACAAGTCAACTCTGGTTTCAAGTGCAGCGAAGACCAGCACTTCAGCATATTCAGGTAGTGTTACCACATCAGCAATGAAAGCCTCTATCTCATCAAAAGAAACCACCACAGTTCCTTTTGTAGCTACAGAAAGAGAGTCAGCTCAAAGAACATCTGTCACCGGATCTCCACTTGCTCTCCTTAGTGCAACTGAAACCACATTGTTGACAACACAGCCTGATAAATCACAAGTGGAAAGAATTACTAGCATCTCTACTAGAAAGCCATCTGCTTTCCCTTCTTCACCATCACATTCTCTAATCTCTTTAAACATTTCTCTTCCTTCACTACCCTCATATGGAAAAGAAGCATCACTGACAGCTCTCAGTCCTGTGCATACATCCCATGAAATGATCTCTTTGTATCCAAGAACAACTATAGCAAAATCTATGTTACCAACAGAAAAGACCTCTCCAGTCCTGACTTTCTCTCCTTTATCCACTGTAACAGAACAATCAAGTCCATTAACAACAGTATCACATGACAAATTGCCAGGCAAAGCCACTTTAAATATCACTTATGCCACATTCTCTCCATCCTCTGAATTCAGCAGTCAGCTCATAACATCCCAAAAGGTAATGACAGCCAAAGAAAAATCAACTCTGTCCCCTTCTGTTATACTTCCAGTAACAAAGTCTTCTTTTGCTTTCTCCACCTTTCAGTATCTAGCAGATAAATCGGTTTCTTCACCTTCTTTAACACAGATGATACCAGAAGTAACAACCACACCAAAATATCCAGTAGAAACTAAAATAGTTTCTACAGCATTGAAATCTACAGTCCAAAGTATAACAGATGCAGTAAAACTTACAGCACCTACAGCTCAGCCATCTTTTCCTCTGTCTTCAGTAGGCCCTTTCTCTTGGCAGACATCTTCCGGAGATAAACTTTCAGTACAGACCACAAAGACCATGGCTATACCACATTTTTCTACTCAGAAGGCTATGGAACTTGGTCGTCAGACTTCTGAGCCTTCGTTGACAAGCCAAAGCAGTACCCCAATTTACCAGTATCCTGCAGAAACTCTAACAAAATCCACTGGTCAGCCACAACATGTCTTTAGCACAACTGAAGCTACAGTAGAATTGACTTCTTCATACCCTTTAATCACCTCACTACCTGGAGGCATTCATTCAAGCATATTACCTACCTCAGTAGGTCCTACACAAGTTATTTTACCAACTGAAAAAGAGTTGCATTTAACTGATTCAGTCACACAGCCGTATGTATCAGGAACTACTTCTGTTTTGCAGTCTACAGTCCAAACTGGAACAACAGCTGACTTGATTTTTGGCACCAGAATTCTCCCTTCCTCACCAGAAGTGCTTGCAGCTTCCTCTTCTTTAGCAACGATGAAAAAAGAAGCGTTTCCTTCATTTTCTACACAAAAGACAAGTACTGGTCTAAAATTCACATGGCAGGCCCTGTTTACTGAATCACTTGAATCAAGTCAAACACTTGAAACAACTACAGCTTCACCAGAATCTAAGTCAACGTCTTCATCAGTTTTGTTACCAGAAAAAACAGAAGTTCCCATCGTGATGGTGAGTGGGCCATCCACATCAATGGGCAAAAGTGGTACAGAGAAAACTGCGGTATTGCCTAAGCAAGTCACACTTCCAACCACTGCCTACAGTTCCACATTTCTTGCTAGTACAATGTTGTCGGCTATGGCCCGTTCATCAGTTGCAGCTTCAGCCTCTTCAATGATAAGCAGTACTGGGCAAAACATTAGTATTGTATCAGCAGCTTCAGACAAGGCAGAAGCAGTAACAGAATCCATCACAAGCTCTGTGAAGCCCACCTATTTTTCTGTTATTTCAGAAGCAAAAGGAGCCATGCCCCTTGATACAGTAAAATCTGAAGAGCCAGAATTAACAACAAAAGTCCAAGCCGTCCATACTCAAGGTGCTACCGTTACCCCAGAAACATCTCAGACATTTTACTCTCCATATTTCACAAACACAACTGCAGTTCCTTCTAACGTAAGTGCATCAGTACTGTCCACTATACATTCGTCCTCTGAACCGAAACCATTTTCTTCTATAGCTGCGTCATCAGTCAGTACTACTCAAACTTCAAAACTTGAAGTATCATCTGAGGTGCAAACACATTCTGTGAGTTCACTGCTAACGATATCTGACCATCCAAATGACACAACAGCTCCATCAGTTTTCTCACTTGCCTATTTATCTACCAAACCACTTTATGGCTTGACTACAACATTTTCTGATGGACTGGCAACAGCTGAAGCCGTGTCAGGAGTCACAGCATCAGCTCTTATGCTGCCTAGAGAAACAGCAACTCTTCAAACTTGTACGGTGAGTAACTATAAATATTTATCTGTTTGGTTTTGAATATGTCGTGGTTACTTTTACACACTGTTAAAAAAATTGTGAGCTATACTTTGATCTCTAGGATTTAAAATATCTAGCAGACAGGGAGCCCTGTTGTTTTCTCAATTACATCTGTAACTTTGGATGATTTCATTGCACATAATAGTTTTCGTAAGTGTTATAATACACTGTGTTTTGGGCCTCAGTTTTCTGAGTGTGACTGTTAGAAGAATTTTTTTTTGGCAAAATGTGGTGCTTCATATTGTTCAATGGCAGTTTTTTGTCATGTTGCCCTCCTTAAAGTACATCTTTCCAGAGATCCCTGTTATTATTCCTACTTGTGCCCTTCCATGCTTTTCCTTCCCAACTTCTTTTAATGTAAAGTTAAAAATTCAATAATGCTGTTCGCTGCTTTGCAACAGGACAGCAGTTTTAAACTGTCCTCAGAATGGTCAGGTTTTCAAAGGTGCTCTTCATTTGTAGCTTCCATCAGTGTCACGGGGATTCGTAAGTATTCTGTACCTGAAGAACGTGAGCCCCTTTTTTGAGCAAATACTCTGCAATATTGTGATACTAGCTTGGTAAAAATGGTAACCTGTGTCTTTTATTAAATATGCCTTAGCCAATCACAGAGAATGAGTGCATAAAACACATTTGCTTGGATGGACAACTGATCCAAGTTAATAAATCGCAGAACTGCCCATACAATGCAACTCAACCCAGCTGTGGAGTTTTAGGATTTGCTACTCAAATGAATGGTGACAAATGCTGCCCAAAGTGGGAATGTGCATGTAAGTTTTATGTAAATTTTATTATGCAGTACTTTTGAAGTGAATTTAGGTAACAATTTAATGCATGTGTAAGAAGGCTAAGAACTGACCCTTCTATACCATGGCATAGAAACAGAAGATGCATATTGTACAGGTTACTCATTGTCAAACGCAATTTATAATTCTAGTTCTACATCCAGGGAAATGAAATCAAAATGCTCCTTTAATGTAGGGTATTCCTCTTACCCAGCTTTAGGTATCTGCAATGGATGTGTCTAGGTCTGACTTAGATCCATCTTGTCTTCTGTCTAATCAGAGGACACCTAGTCAATATAGTTAGTGGATTTTTTGGTTCATCTTATATCTGCTTCAGGATGAGAAGATTCCCTAGACTCTTAACTAGCTCTGTTTACAGTTTGGGGACTCTGGAAGCATAGCTGTACTGTAGTCACTCCCATCAATTACCTAGAATTGGGCAGGAAGAGTCCAAACCTTAAAGAAAATCAATTTAGTCCATAATAGCAAAGAAAGGATGCAGAGATAAGCAATGCAAATTTCTGCTTATGCTTTAGAGTTTGAGATAACTAGGAGTAGAACTCCAAGCCCTTTGAAACACAAAAGCTTTAGCAATGAGTGGGAAGAAGGAATCTTTCCACATGCGCTCCCACCTTAGGAACAAGACTAGAAGGGAACTAAGGAGCCGGCATGTTCCACTGTCATTCATGTTTCCTGCTAGTTTGGGATTTGTAAAAATTACAAACCTTTGCTGGTAAGAACTGTAAGTAAATAACTGATTGCAGACGCCTGCAGATTGTCCCATTGAAATATGCAGGATTTGACTCTGCTGTCCATTTACAGAGGTGCAGCAGTATCAAATATAGCTGAAAATATGTGCTGCATATATGAAACTCTAGTAAGCTAGTTAATCTTATAAAATTTATCATTTTATCTTCATATCTTGTAATATTTACAGAAATTCTAAAGTAAGTTAGAAAAAACAATTTATTTTTATTTTTCTTAGGTCGTTGCACAATTTTCTCTGATCTGAGCATTGTAACCTATGATGGAAATCATTTGGCTTTATTCAAAGAAGCGTCCTACGTTGTTAGTCAAACTCGAGATGAAACTATAACCATCCATGTCCTTGACTGTAGAATGGTAACTAAAATTTATCAGCTAACAAATGGTGTTCAGTACTGCTAATAAGATGTATCTTAAAAGAAAGGGCATAGTAATACTACATAGTTGTGGTTAATTATTCACTTCTGTGCAGTATCTATGAATTGTATTTGCACTTTACAACATTTATGAATTGTATAGCACTTTATCACCTGACTGTATATGCATAGTTCCTTCTGAAATAGCTGGAAGGTTAGAGGTAGGTCCATGTTATCTTATTATATGTGTAAAATAGATAAGGTGGTGAGAGATTAAGTGGATATACATTTATTAGTCACTTCTGTGAATGCCATCACATAGTAAGTACCACTGTAGTGTACCAGTGTACCACCAGTATATTTCAGTGCATGATTTTTATCTGTGTTCAAGTGGAGAAATTTACACTAGAAACACCAGTAGGCTGTAGGATTGTCAGACTAAATTAGACTGCCCTGTGCATTACAAGTCTCTGATAGGGGCAAATACTTGTTGTTACAGAATGGGCAGATAGAAACCCTAATGGGTATCCTACCTAGTGGGTAGTGTAGATTGGCTTTATGTCATGAGGAGTTAATTTCTTGTGAGCCTTTACAAAACGCTTTAGTAAAGTCTCTTCTATGAAAGCTAGGTAATTTTGATGTTCGTATAAATGTCCATCACAAAGTTTGGTCTAAATTAGTACCTTGTGGAAGTTAATTCCAGAAGCTCAATATGATTGATACGAAAAAGGAGATCTGTTTAACTTTCAGATTTGTTTTTCTGTTGTATTCAGTACTATCTGGTTTGTTCAGCACCTTGTAGCTTGGAAAGTATGCATGTATTTCTGATCCATTACTTCTGTACTGTTCATATATCATATAGATTCATCATTCCCAGTCTTGTTCTTGCTCACCTTCAAATATGTGGTTCATATTTTTCGATGTCCAAACAGCTAGTCCGCCATATTTTTTTTTCCTGAAAACCTTTATTTCTGTTTTAATTTCAAGATTGGGTGATATAAAACAGTTGCTGAACACAATGCGATCATAGTATTTTGTTTATTTTGCAAGAATGCTATCCAGATGAACTTTGTAGTCCAGACTTGAAACTACAATCAGCAGCAGTTTTCCTCTCTTAAAAATATACCCCCCCCCAAATCCTTAATGTCCCAGTACCTAAAAACAATAAGTAGCTAAGGTATAAAGATTTTGCACATCATGACTATGGTTAACGTATTTTTGCTTTCCCCACAGAGTAATTCAAATTCAACTTCTTTGTGCCTGGCAATGTTGAATTTAACCTATGTATCAAACCAAATTATTATCAATCGTTTAAGTAGAAAAGTAAGTATTTTGAGGGTTTGTTTTTCTTTGCCTTTTAGATAGCATCTTCTGTAATCAACTGCCTCCCCATGTGGGTACTGAAGATTAGAGTAGGACATAATATAATTCATTGTTCCAAATTTGTAATTTAGTAAACTGCTTGTAAATTCAAAGAGTCAAATTGTGATGCAAGGACGGGGAATGAGGTAAGTCGCAGAGCAAGGCACGTAAACTGTTAGTCTCTTTAGTACCTATATTATCTTTGTGGAGGTGAGTCTGACTTCTTTTTAAATTAGTTATGAGTTAGATTCTTAAGTTGTCAAGAATCTGGCCTTGGTTCTTCTATCTACAGCACTTGATACCTGATATTTAATCTCTTTTCCGTGTGTATTTTAGATAACAGTAAATTCAAGATTTGCTTGGCCTACTGTTAGAAAATACGGGTACAAAGTTGAGGATTCGGGCTTCAAGTATGCAGTTGAGACCCCAACAAAAATGAGAATTCAGTGGTTTCACAACACAGGCGTGATGATTATTGAGTTTAATAGTACAGGAGAACCAAGAGCTTTGGGACTATGTGGTAAGTACAGAGTAGTGCAAGAAATAAAGGTGTTCATATGCTTTGCCAGGGAAGCACATTTTCCTAATCATATAAAATATCTTTTGCAGGATCTGGCTCAAAGAGTTATTGCAGATAATTGCAAGGTTTAAGATACTATTAAAATTAAATTATTATTAATTTTGATAATTGTTGAAATTATATTTGATACCTAGCCATGTAATCACTTTTTACCCATAGTGTTGCTTCTGACTATAACCTGATTGAATCATAGGCATGATTGCTGTAACCAAACCCAATAAGTAAGTCAGGCATAAATCCATAATGTCAAATAAGGTAATTTACAGATTTAGTGTTAGATACCCATCTGATAGGAAGCAATATGTGCTATTTTCAGTTTCTAAAGGTCGGAATTCACAGGAAATGTTAACTTGAGAGAACTAATCTTAGTTTATCTGTTGGAGGAAATAGTTCAGTAGGAATTTCTTAATAGTAATGGGTTAAATAACCATAATGTTGCACTCTGTTAGGTCTGCTCAATAGTTTCACACGGTTTCTTTCTTTCTAAAAAACATAGCCTTGAATAAGCTGTTGGTGCTATAGATTTGGAAGCATGTATTTGTTGATGTAAATCCCTACTGTGACACCTGAATCTGTAAATTTATCTGCTGTAAATTGGAGCTGGAAACCAGGGTTACAGAGTTCATATAATTACAGTGGATATCTTTCCAGTTTCAGAAAGGGCAAATGCCTGTAGCTCAGTATCAAATACCAGTGATAGCTCAGTCCAGTTCCAAGTCCTGCAGACAGTAATGTGCTTCTCGCAAAGGAAGAGAGTTTGAATTTACTGCCGTTTTGAAATTGGATTATTATCTGTAATTTGCCCTAACTTTTGTTTTCAACATCATTCTTTCCTTGTTTGGCTAATTGTTATTGTAATTGGATCAAATAGAAACAAGAAGACTGTATTTTTTTAGTAAGCCTGATTCAAGTTATCATGAAAGTCTGTTTTGCCTTTAGCTGTTTGATTACTGTGGTAGGGAGAACTGGGAACATTACGTTCCTGGTTTACAAGGTGCTTTAACTAGATGACAACACATTTCTGTGGATGGTGTTCCATGTACAACTCCTTCAGAGAATATGCTGTATTTTTCTGGTATTCATCTCTGATTGGGATTCTGTGCATAGATCTGCCTGCACAGTGCTGTCTGGTGTGACTTACCAGAGCCTGCTTTAAATGAGCTGCTTGTACTACATCTTTTCAGGATAAATCAGTCTACCCTGATCTCCTGTGCTTTCTGTGTTAGTTTGCTTCTTGTATTTTAGCTTTCTCAGATGTCTTTTGGCTGAACTGCAGTATTGGTAGATCCTGTTTTCTAAGCTTCATGGAAATGATAAAACCGAAGGCACCGTTACAGTTTTGTAGCAGCAAGCATTCCTTGGAAAGATCTGTTAGAGACAACAGTGTCTTTTACAGTGGGAGGATCAGGCAAACACGGCAACTGGTGAAGAGCTGGTGTGGGAGATGAGGGATGTGGGAAGGGAACATGGACATCTCTATAGCAAAACTGGTGAAAGAGAGTGCAAGCATGTCAGTTTTAGCTGCAACCAGCTCCTGCCAAGTCAAATGTGAAGCCTTAGTTTTGCTGTGTTAAGCCTCCTTGTCAATGTGTAAGAGAAGTGGTGGAAAAAGATATCGCAGACATTAGCAATCCTTTGAAGTTTCTCAGAACCATCAAGTATTTCGTATTTGTGTTGCATAGACTCACAACCTCAAAAAGTTCAACCAGAAACATTTTTGGTCGAATAAAGGTTACAGTTTCAAAAGCTGTTTTACTCTCTGAATGCCTATTGCTGTATCACTGATTGTCAACGGCTTGCTCATGTTATCAAGAATTGGTGAAAAATGGTAAAACAGACCAGTTCTCTAGAAAGGGTTAAATCCACAAATAGTTTTTGAACTGATAAAGATTTAGAATTGCCATGCAAGTTTGTGGAGACATCAGAAGTCTGATACAAAAGCCTCAGAAATTGCAATTTGGGGGACTGATTCATCATTCTGCTTTTTTATACCTACTGGCTCTTAAAGGACCTTCCAGAGGAGACTACTGTAATACTTGGATGTTCTGTGCTGACCGAAGTCACTCTCCATGTGTTACATTGCTTCATTTGCTCCAAAGTGTTTCAAAATTGCCAACTACCTTAGTTTAAACAGAAACAAAATGTGATGCTGCCTTCTGATGGTAATATAAGCATACCTGGAAGTGCCAAAACTGCACTTTTATGGTAGCTCTTAACCCAATAGATGCTTAAGACTGCTCAGAAGCATAAGTAGAATAGTACAGTATTTCTGAAGTACAGTATCAGATAAGTATCTTGGCATTTTATGGGAGTTCCCTTTTCCGATAACATTTACAGTTTTCATTTGTTGATATACACGGAGGTGCTTTGTAACCTTTTTTAAAATACGTTTTTGTTTAGTGCTTGTGCAATTGAGGTGAAGCTTGTGTGCCATAGCTGGGCTCTCTGAACAGCTCTTTGATATGCAATAGATTCCCTTTCACCCATCTTAATTCATAGATGCATCTTTACTTTTGCTTTGCTTAACTTGTCTGAATTTTTTGTGTTTTGATCCTACCAGAGACTTTCCACATCTGTTGTGAGTTGTGATACTGTCATGTTGTATAAGTTTTTTAAAAGCTATATACTTGTTTGAATATGCCACTTCAAACATACTTCGGAATGAACTGTGCAGTGTTAATCTGCTTTTTTCTTCTGGTAATACACAGGTTTTTGTGATAGAAGCTTGGAAAATGACCTGATGCTACCCAATAGGACAGTTTTAAGCAAAAGTGATGCTCCATCGACTTTTATAGACAGCTGGCAAGTGCCAGACACGTTAAAGTATGTTGGGGAAGACAGACATCAGGAAACTAATTGCTCAGTCATGGACTGCTCAGAGTGCTTAAGACTGGTGTTGAACCAGACCTTCAGCAGCTGTCATCCTTATGTATGTTAACTATTTCGGAAGCTTACATTTTGAGAACAATGCGGTTCTGATATAATTTTGTATACTTGATAATTTCATTAATGTGAAACTACATGTAACCACATCTGTGGAATGAGATAGATACTTTTTTGTATATACAGTTGTAAGGTAAAAATAATTAAAGAGTGTGCCAGCTTGATAGGAGAGTTGCAATAAGCAACTAACACTTTCAGAATTCATAATATATGTCTGTTAGTTTTGACAATTCCATCTCATTTATAAATCAGCCCCAGCTAATTCAACTATATCAATATGATGTAGAGCAAAGTAAAATAAAATAGTTTTAGGATTTAATTAATCCTTAAGTGTTCAGTAATTTAAGAAGTTCCAAATTGCAATAGGTAATCTGAGAGCCTACATTCTCAAAGGCTCTAGAGACAAGGAGTTCCAGCTTAGAGAGATGAGAGGGTAGAACAGACCATTTAAAGCAAACCTAAAGCAAATAACAAACTCAAATTGTGCAAATAAATTATGTATTTGTGCTCATATGAGTACATTTACCATTTCACCTTTGTATGTTGTTGAGTTTGAGGCCAAAAATAGACAAAAACATAGAGGTAAGGGAGAACAAGGAACAATGAGTAATTATGCCTTTTATTGGAAAAACTGTATTAGCTCTTGCCTTGGCACTTATAAGAGATGAAACCGAGGAATATTAAGGATGTCTTATATTTTTTCAACATTCAGGAAGCCTTACTTTTAAATACTAGTAGAGTCTTTTTGTACACCAATGAAGGCTGGTGGCCTCTTGCTTACTGTAAACCAAGAACTTTTGGCTTCGTTGTTTGTAGCTGATATTTAAAAAGGTCAATCTATTTCCTACCTAGCAGGGTCTCTATGAAGGTGCAATATTTTTTATTTTTTCTTTATTAGGTTCCACCTGAGCTATTCTGTAATATATGGGTTCAAGACACTGAGTACATTCAAAATCCATGCATTTCGCTAGCTGCCTATGTGGCAATGTGCAACAAATTTAACATTTGTATAGAATGGAGAAGCTCTGATTACTGCCGTAAGTATTCTGCATGTATGTGTACCTCTAGTGTTCACAGAGACAAAATTTGCCTAATATAAGTGTTACTGTAAGTTGAAAATACCAATGCTCTTTGAGTCCTCACGTACTTTAGAAGTCATTATTGAGATAATAAATTCAGCATTTTTTAATGATATAATTCAAAGCAGTGTGCAAAAGGAATCAGGATCATTATAGCCATTTCACAGTTAGAAAAGGTAAGCTAAAGAACCTTGCTCAGAAGTCTACCTCTGGCTTATAATGTAGTTGACTGTAGAAGTCAAATCTTCTCACTTGCAATGTAGTGTTCATTTCTCTTAGCCACTTTCCACTGATAAAACCAAAACACAACAGAATTGGTTGTGGAAAGGAGGAAGCCACAGAAAAGTTCTGTAGTACTTGGAATTGGCGATGTCTGCTTGATGCTGCTCCAGAAAGCTGTGTCTTTGGAGAAAGGATTAGAGAAATGAAACACCTTTGAGATTAGATGGAAAGTAAGGAGTAAAACCTGAGAGCTAGAGTATCCTGGCAGAAGACATCTCCCATAGCAACATACTAAAATGTAAGGCCAAATGAGATCTGTAGTTGTCAGTAAATAGAAAATTTGGATTACAGCATCTCTTTATGCTGTCAATGATCGCCTAGGAAAAGCCCTATGCAGTGATAACATAAGGAGGTCTGTGGTTTCAGTGCTTGAAAAGGGAAAGACTTATTGATGAAGCATGATCCCCAAAAATAAGAGGACTCACTGTATATAGAAATCATAAATAAAGTCTTTTTTAAAGTGACTTAAGGTGGGTACATGTGTACAGGCTTCATGAAGGCATGTCGTAATGCCCTGCAAATAATAGTCATGGAGTTTAAAGCTTAAAAACAGTCAATTTAAAAAAAAATTCTTCAGTTTGTATGGATTTTACTAGCAAATAACTGTTTGAAAAGAGATCTTGAAATATGTCTGTAAATATAGTTATGTATTCCATCCATCGTGAAGGGACACAGCACTCTCTTATTTTTATACCACAGTGACCTCTGGTGGTGCATGCCTAGAACCATGAAGTCACATCTGGATTTTGTGGTCTCTAAGTGTTGATATGCTGTAGACTGATTTTTAAAAGCCTGAGTTCTTCTATTTACAGGGCTCTAATAGATATTTCCTGTGGGGCATTATGGCCATTTTTAGTAGCGAGGAGCTGAATAAAATTAACCTCCTCTCCCAGTTAATCTTTAAAGTCTAAACCGGAACCTTCTTCATTTTTGAGCAGACAGTCCCATTGTGAACTGGACTTTGTCTCATTACCATGATTCCAGATGGTATTGCTGTACGATTTAGGTATCATTACATGATGAAGATCATATATTTTAGTAGTTCGCAGAACCACACTGTTGGCATTTGTAGTCATTCTCTGTTTGCCGTATTTACGCAGCTTTAATCACTGTTTTGAACCAATGAAAGATCATGTTAAGTTTTCAACAGCAAAAGTTAAATCAAAATGAGATGCTTTTTTGGTCTATTCCTGCAGGCATCCATAACATGCCAATGAATTTACATTAGTAGTATAAAGAACGGTAAATTTAAATGTGTTCATTGACTTAAATATAACACACACATACAAGAGAGTAATTAATGTGGATATCTATTAAATATAGTAATAGTAATAAATATAGTTCATCCCATTCTTTATTATTCCACATAAAACAATGGTGAATTTGCCTTAACAAATATATTTTCGTAATTGACAAAGCTTCACCCTTTAGTAATCACTGCATTTTCTTTAGCCACTGCAAAGTATTCAGAATGATTCGGAACACTATATTATTAATCTGTGTAGTATTTGCAAATGTTTTTGTAGTTTAAATTACTTTGTGTCAACACTGTTGCATGGTTTGATATCTCTACTGCCAAAATGCAAACCGAAGCCTGATGAAAATGTTACTACAAGAAGAAGAGAAGTGAAAGTGCTTGCAACTTCCTTTTGTTTGAATTTGTCATGTAGAAGGTAACTGGTCTGTATCGGTGTTTTAGGTTGGTAGATCCTACTGAATTGGCAAGGACAGGAACTTGACAAGACGACAATAATGTCTTCTCTTAGGTACTGCCTCATGTGATTACAGCTTCAGAATGAGTGATTTGTTTATTTCCATCCTAGCCTTCCCCTGCTCTGAAAACTTCTCCTATCAGGCTTGTATAGCTGCCTGTGAGGTTGCAGACAGTTGTCAGAATAATGAGGTTGCTTCTCTGGACTCAGACTCCTGCTCAGTGTTGACAGAAGGCTGTGTCTGTGCTGGAGGGACCATCCTTCACCGAACTTACACTGCTGTGTGTATTCCTGAAGAAAAATGTGGTATGTTTGGATGTGATTTTCTTCTTTATTATCTGCAAGTTGTTGGTAAGATACTTCATTAGTAGTAAGTCGAGTTCTGGCCTGATGTTTTGTGGGTTCTGCATATGTCATTCAGTTGAGGACTCCAGGTATTCAGTAAACGTTAACTGTGCAGGTGAGCAAGCAGGGAATGTCCTTGTGACATACAGTTTTGCTCACCTTCTCTCAGCTGGAGGATGGTCTTCAAAATGGAAGTTTTTGCTTATGTTTATGCATTCTAGTATTCTAACTATGTTAGTCTTGGCCTCCTTTTCACCTAGCCCTTTGCCAAAGGGTCCAACCTATTGATACTAAATGGCATTCAAAAGACATGCAGCAACAGTTAGTTACACATTTTGAATAATACATGCATATGTCCTATGTTCTTTCTGCCAGCATTGATACTGATTTTCATTACAATTCTGCCTGAGCACACCAAGTTGTGGACCAATGCTTAACACTAACACCACAAACCTGAAAGACGCAGTTTATTATAAATCAGATTACATAAAGCACTGTAAATTAATAATTTTGCTATGTGTGAAATAAAAAAGTAACTTCTTTTCAGATCACTGCTTTAAAAACGAAGGATTAAATTAAGATTTTAAGTGACTAGCCTTGCAGTTGAGACGCAAAACCAAGTGGAGGCCCTCATCCTCTGCAGGGTATTGAGCGTCTTGCTTTCCCATACAAACTCAGTCTCAGACTGTGTCCTCTTTCACTTTTTTGTGTGGTGATGGGGATAGGTGGTGCCTTTAAAACTCTGAGATTTTTATACTTGATAGTTCCACACCCACTGTGAAAGAAAATGGTGGTCAAAATTTGAAGTAAAAAGGAATTGCTTCTGTTTTCTGTTGTCCTGATCTAGCTTGTACAGACAGCTCAGGAGCACCTCATGCAGTAGGTGAGATCTGGAAAACTTCTTTGAGCGGATGCTGTATGCAAAAATGTGTTGACAGTGAGACCATTATTTCAGTGGAGCACAATTGTTCAGATATCCACAGTTTAGACTGTCAGCGATTTGCAGAAGTGGCCTTGCTTGTTCCTGGTGATCAGACATGTTGTCCTCAGAAGATCTGTAGTAAGTATTCTTTAATGATTATGAATACTGCCCACTGGAATATGAAGATATCCTTTCTCTGTGGTTTGTTTTCCTGTTACACATCCTACTTTTGAAGTGAATGGAAATTACTTCGGTTTGAATTTACAGATTATTTAGAAAACTGTAGAAACTTTGTACTATTTGGCTCAATATCCAGTAGGTTTTGGGGGAGAGGGAGGGGACAAGGGTTATAAGGGCTGAAATAGCTCTGTGTTTCTTTGGATGTGAATTGTGTTTCTCCCAGCTGTACAGGCTACTGATTTATTTTTAATGTCCAAATACAAATACGTGATGTAACTAATTACTAGAAAAAAAGATCAGATGAATGTTTATGTTTATTTACAAAGTGAGCAGTAAAAACAGGATATAAAAGCTTTTTTTTTAATCCTTATTTAGCTTAGAAAGTCCATCTTCAAAACGAAATTGCAAGCAGTTTTCATGTTTTGACCACCTGGGATAATGTTGCAGTGAGTTTTCCACAGGATTTTTTTTTTTTTTTTTTAAATTCTTACAAGGACTCAGCTGTAGTTTAACTTTGCCTCCATGGACAGTGTTGCAAATGCTGGATGCTTCTGAATATTGCCTCAGGGTTTTTTGCTAGTTTGTTGTGGTTTTCATATGCATGTTGTTATTTGGATATTTGGGGTATCAAACTGCAAATACTGCTTGCCACTGCTCTACTCGACTTATAAATGTGTAAGATAGTTTAGAAGGGTGTTTTTTTTTTCTTTCCCTTTAACAGTTTGTAATCAGAGCCTCTGTCAACCCCTAATCCCCGAGTGTAATGGCTTGGAAAAGTTGGTCACTTACTACAGTGAAGAATCCTGTTGTCCCAGCTATGTTTGCGGTAGGTTTCTTTCGAAAAGGTAAAAAAGTTCACCCTGTAAAAGATACTCAGTAAACTAAACAGGTCAACTTAGAAGCAAAAAGGTAGGTAGTGTAGACGACGTTGTTAGTATGGCCGTTTACAAAATTCTCTTTCATCTAAAAGCTTAGGGTTGGTCTCAGCAGATATAATGATGAAGGGCTCTTGTGTTTAACGATCAGGCGAGAATGTGTCTTTGTTCTCTTGTGATACAAGGTAAAAGTTTTTCTAAAGTGTCTTGTAGTATTTCTCTGCTCTGCACTGCCATTTCTTAGGGATAATAGCACAAAGGAGGAATGCTATGTTTCGTATAAAGAAATACATCTGTTGTACTTTTTTCAGAATGTGATCCAGCAAAATGTGAACCAATGGAGCAGATGCCAAGCTGTCAAGATGATCAAACATTAATTGCTGCTCGGGTGGAGAGTACCTGCTGCATTTCCTATATATGTGGTACAGTATCCTGGCCCGTTGAGACTATAAGTGTTTTTGCATATGCAATGATGTCTGCTATTATCTTACCAATTAAGGCTTCTTGTACTTCCTTTAGCTCTCCCAACATAGTAAGACTTGAAAGTGGTTAAAAAAAAATGGGTATTAAGTTTACAAAACATAAGAAATGGCAACAACCTTCAAGAGTCACAAAACAGCTTTGTGCAACTGAGTAGTATTCTTGGGTCATGAGTGGTGGAGTCCATGGATGAGAAAGTTGAGGGCTTTGGAGAGACTGTCCATGTACAGTGTGTGGACTAGCTGCATGAATATTTTATCTGAAAGAAGACAGAAGTTATATATGCTCTTGCTCCCTATATCCTGTTGTATCAGCTATGGCCCATCTTATTTGATGGTAAATATCCCATATGAAAGTATTATGCAAATTTGTTCTGTTCTTTTGGGGTTTGGCCTTTAATGACTTAATTCAATAATAAAATTGCACTTTTGGCATGAGTATAGGAGTTCCGATGTTACCATACAGTTGTTTTCTGTATGATAATAATGTGATAATGAGGTCCTATTGAATTTACTCTATTTTTGCACATAGATACCTGTGAATCAAAGGTCAAGTCATCTTGATTAGCTCTTCTACGTGCAAAAATTTGAGTGTTAATAGAAAACTTGAATTACACTTCTGTTATTTATAGTAAGCAGGGGGTCACTTTGATCATGTGATAGCAATGTGCTGTGTTTGGTTCTTCTCACTGTCTGCACAGCATCCTTCTGTCTCTTTTTTGATATGAGTCTTTGCACTGTACATATCGAAAAGTACCTATTGTGGTTTTCATATGTGTTCAAGTGGGAGGATAACACTGGGATCACAGGAGATGCCCTTTATTAGGGAACAAAGATCCTATAATTCAGGCAGAGGAGCATTCCTGAATACAACAGGGTGACTTGGTAGGAGAGAAAATCTAGCAAAATTTTTCATAACAGAAAGGGAGGGAAAATCCTGTTTGTTGTGATCTGACTCACAAACAATGTATTCATTCTTTATAGCAGGGAACAAAGAAGAGGCAAGCTGCACTGAAAATTAGCCTCTTCTACAGGGACTATAAGGAAAGAATGCAGAATATCTCTGTTCCCTTTCATATGTGTCTGTGAGAAACGTATAGGCATGTTTCCTAGGCAGTAGTAAAATTTCTTCCTATGTTTTAGACTTAAATAATTGTTTTCTCCAGCATGCGGGGCTTGCTCTGATCAAATACCCAAATGTCGAGAAGGAGAAGTTCTTATTGTGGATGGCAACACTACAGAAAGGTGTTGCCCTACATACCAGTGTAGTAAGTTTGACTTGATTTTGATATTTTAAGTAATAAAGAACATGTCAAATTTTGTGGTGTGGATGTTCAGTGCCAGAAATGGTGGATTTAGAGATACAGCTCCACTTGTGCATATAAGCAAGCTATCATCTGTAGTCCTGAACAAATAATCTTTACTTTTAAAAATTCATGTGCTTAAAGCATTATCTGAATATGTGTATCATGGAGACAAATGAGTAATTTCAGGCTCCAAATTCTGGAGATTTAAAACTGCTTTAAATATTTGTCTAGAGTAGTTGTACTCCACGCTACTACTACCTGATGGATAACGATTAAATTTCAATCATTAGTCTTTTCAAGTAAGATGTTTTCTAAAGGTATTTATTATGAATAAGTCATTTACTATCTCTTGATTCATATTTCTGTTCATCAAAATATGACAAACTTGTGTTTATTGAACTTTCTTTTCCTTAATTTTAGTTTGTGAAATACATCGTTGTCCTGAATTCAAATGTATGCTAGGCATGTCTTTGGTGGAGGTATGGAGCCCAGAGAAGTGCTGCCCCTTTCGGACATGTGGTAAAATGACTGATTTTCATTTTAGTTGCTTTAGACAATAAGACTCTGGCAAGAGCTTTGGCTTCTTGTGTTTAAGTCTGGCTTAAGCCGGCTATACCATTGTGATCTGCTCATGAACAAATGATATAGAAAAGTCATCTCATGGTACAGAACTTCGTAATCTGCCTGTTTTGTTTTTCCTTGTTTCACAAGGGTGATCACATACTGTAGAATTTGCCTGTCCAAACTCGGTGACTTATCATCCTGAAAATTTTGTGAGAGAGAGTAAATTATTTATGGCTTTAAAAAAAAAAAAAAAGGGGGGGGGGGTTAGGTTCACAGGTCAGGAATTTGCCAGTTTACAAAGACGGTAGTATATCATACATCTTTGTGATGCCTTAAACACAATTCTCCATTGCTTTATATTGATTGTAATGATTGTCATCACTGCAAAGAGGCTAGTGGCTAGAATGATCATCTTTTTTTTAACGTGTTCAGGTGGACTGCAGTTGATACTATGCTGTAAATTGTAGTAAGTAAAGGTGGTCCTAGAAGCTGGTATTAGTTTTCAGGATGGAATAGAAATCAAACATCATTCTGGACTCCCCAGATGGGTATATTTCAAAAACTAGCAGAACTTCTTCAGTGATGACTTGTAAATCTAGAACTTCTATTCTCTCTGATGCTCTGTTTTAAGCAAACGGTATATAACTTTCTAAACTATTGTTTCTGTAATCGTATTTTGTTTTAGAATGTGCATGCGAAACGATCCCCAAACCTCAGTGCAAACTGGTATGAAATTCATCTTCTTTGTCAGTATTCTTTTATTAATTTCTTAATAAATCTATCAGTATCTTACTAATAGTTTTATCAGTGAAATATGAAATGCCATGTCATTATCTTTTTTTTTAAATTGCTTTACAAGAAGATAGAACCATTTTTAAGAAGACAGTTAAGTTTAAATATCTTGCAGAATAAAATGGCTGTATAGCATTGATATTTCTGGAGTTTTTTATGACCATATCCTGCCCTGAAGTATTTGTAAAGTGGAACTGTTTTCATGCACCTGAGGATAAAATTTTGTTTTTAAATTGTCAGAACTAAATACTTTAAAGCATCAGTGTTTTGTTAATATTGCTAATATGTTATAGTGAATATGTTAACTTATGTCATGTACTCAGACTGGTGACTAAGCAGAACTTTCAAGCTGTATTTCATAGTGACTTGTTCTGCATTACAAAAATGCTTGTTAGCATTGCTGGGTTAGGTTCTCAGTCAGTACTGGGTATGCTTTGATTTTGCTTGTCATTATTTTATCCAGAAAATAATATTGCAATGGGAATAATTTATAAATAATTTATTAAAATTATAATTTGGAGTCCTAGGGAGGAATTGGAAATAGTACTCATTTTTTATAGAGGAACTTCAAAATGTTTTGTAAGTGAGGTTGTTGTTAATACTTTCATTTCATAGATGAAGAAACTTGGGCATAAGGAATCAGGACTTGCAGAAAAACAGGAGAAAAATCTTAATATGTATAAGTATAAACAATAAAAGGCAAAATTAAAAAGTACATCTGTGCTATTGTAATACTATTTATATCCATTAAGTTATTCCATGAAAGAATACACTCCACACTGCATGGAGATCTCTGTAGAAAGGCAAGCCATTGCATTTCATTGTTGGCCTGCCTTAGTCTTTTCTGTCATAAATGTCTGCTGTACTGACACCAACAGGCGTTCCTGTTTGTCAGGTGTGAAAAAAAAAATCCCATTTGGTTATCATTACTAAATTAAATGTCCCTGTGGGTAACGAAAGTGGATTCAAAATAGGTTTCTAGGGGCAAGAGATACTGCTACTCAAATCCTGAAGGAAAGGTGTTTAAAATAAAAAGATCATACAGCTAAGAAAACACTGTCATTTCACTTATCGTTTTTTCTGCTTTTATACACTTAGGGGCAGAAACTTCAGATAGATGAACAGTTTCAGAACAGTACAGAAAATATCTGTAACTGTGTTAAGTATAAATGTGGTAAGTCAGAAAATAACTTAATTCAAAGAAATACCCTTTCAAGTGCTAAGGTAAATTAGGAATTCTAAATCGGATGTTCACTTTGAACATGGTACTGAGGAGGAAAGAATCGACTGACATAATTCACAAATAGTGTAAGAAAAGGCAAGAAAATAGGACCCCTCGCTAAATATTTGGTTGATTATCGCCTGTCCTTGTATTATGTTAGTTCCTGCAGCAGGAGGTCTGTGCAGGGAAATAGCAGACAGAGTTTTGGGAAAGTTGGGTGGTGTTGACTAAGCAGCCTGCATATTGTTGAGCTGGAGTAAGGACTCCAGCAAGAGACTAAAACACACACTCAATGTCCATATAAAGAAAAGTCCTGCTAACCCATTATGGGACTACGCAGGAGCTGGTAGACATGGTTATGTGCTTTACAAGATCAAGGATAGCATTCAGCACCATGCAAATTCATCTTGAACATGCCCAATAGCATCTGAGAAAACTCAGGAAAAAATAATTCCTGTGGGGCACCCAGTTGACCAGTGGAGTTGGGATTGTCCTTGCCTAGATTTCTACAACAAAGATGTATACTTCTGTAATTATCCTCTGTGCCTTCAGTAATCAGTGAGGAGAAATAGACATTTCTCAAGTACATTTCTTATCCTGAAGTAGACTTATAAAACAAATCGGTTGAAGAAGCCTGCACTGTCATTTTGGTGGTGCAGCTAACAGCATCTTATATATTTATTAGATTTCATGCATGGTTATATTTGAAATAATTTGGCGACTGTAGTGAAGCATTAGACTACTATTAACAGGTTATATTTGAAAATCTGACCCGTAATTCTTAAAGAGATAGAGTAGCTTTTTTTCATTCCTGTTTTACTGTTTGAAACATTTTTAACAGAGTTTTGATACCAAGCTGATTGTCCTGAGCATGCTGTTTATTTTTGTGTTTTCTTGTAGTGAGAGACAAAGTTTGCCTGAGTAATGAGAGAGGTGTGCTGCTTCCTGGACAGACAATCGTGGAACACAGTGCAGATGGCATTTGCCATATTTCTTATTGTACAAATGTGATTGATCCCTCCACTAAATACTACCGAATAAACACGTCTTCAATAGACTGTGCTGTCAAGTGCAAAGCTGTAAGAAATTCAGAATTTTAGACGCGTATATTGTGACCGGTGGTCTTAATTACATTTTGTTCGGTTTTGTTGAGTAGATTACAGTCATAGGAACAAGATGGAGAGAGTAACTATGAGATCTCCCTCTAATGATGTGCTACCGCACTTCTGATAGAAGTTTATAAAAGTCTCACTCCCTTCACTGTTTTCTCCCCCATGTAGATCTTATACAAACTAATGTATATAGCATACTGCCACCTTGCATCCCTGTATAACTTTAGTTGCATTATGTGCAAACTGGTACAAATTCCTGGCAGACATTAGCTCAATAAGAATTGGGAAGAGAATAATTATAAATAGAAGAATAATTATAAATAGAAGAATAATTCTAAATGTGGTGAAAACAGCTTTATAAAATAAGCAAATAATACCTTGTCTTTTTACAAAGTATGATACATTACCACGGGAATATTATATAGATTACTTTTTCTAATTATGTACTTACTTGATGTCTAATGTGTAAAAAGTCAAAATTTCAGCGGTGCTTAAAGTAAACTGTCAGACTTACATTTGAAAATGGTAGAAAGACCAGTTCATTCTCTCAGAGTTGGAACTTCTCCCCATTTACTTCGATTAAGATCAAAGGTATTTTATAAAAGCTTCATGAATGTACAGTGTGTACAAATGTAAGCTATGCGGTTTTGAAAGTTATTTCAAAACCGTCCCTAAAATCAGATACCTGAAAAAAATCTGCCCTTTACAGTAGTAAAATGTCGAGCTGCAAGATGATTTTATACAAGGAATAATCTATTTGATTTTGGCAGAACCAAGTCTATCAGCCTCCAAAAGATTTAACAACTTGCTGTGGTAGCTGTAAGAACTTGTCTTGTCTCCACACTTTCCGCAATGGCACAGTTTCCAATTTTAAGGTAAGTTTATACATTTCTTATTCCCTCAAAATATTTAGAAGTAAACAAAAAAATTATGAGATACTGTACACACACTGCCATATAAAATGTACAAAGAGCAGCTTTATTTGGCCAAATACTAGGAATAATTTTGCATGTACACAACATTAATTTCTTGGAGAACCAATCATATAGCTGTCTACAAAGATTAAGGGGTTTTGATATATCAGATAATTATCATCAACTTGACTATTTTAGAACCTGCTTAACATTATATATTTAGTGGACTTTTAAATTATGTACTTAAACAGAACTTTAACATGCATCTAAATTATATTTTGCTATAAGTGTTACTTTTGATTCAGACAAAATCACATTCAATGGAACTGTATAATAAATACTTATAATACTGGTTTTGCTGAGTTGCTAAGTAAAGATTCTGTTTTACAATTTTTAACAGCCTGGTACTGTTTGGATTTCAAACTGCATCAGGTATGAATGCACTTACACAGCTATAGGACCAGTTCTGGTTTCTTCTTCAGTTGGCTGCCCACCCTTTAATGAAACTGAATGTGTGAAGGTCAGTGTTCAATACATTGTTTGTATTCCAGCTATGATTTATGTTTGCATGAAAAGATTAACACTGACAAAAGACGTTTTTGCCTCAAGAAGGGAGAAATTATAAATTCTTGCAATGCCTGCATTTTTGCCCAGACATTTGAAGGTGAAAAGCTCTAACTATACACATATAGTGTGCCACCAGACTGCCCAGTTACACAGCTGGAGAGAACTCTTCTTATTCTCAGAATTTTTTTTTTTTTCCAGAGAGGCTTATAATATCAAACTAGTCCTCATACAGCTGTCTGACCTTAGATGCTTTTCTGGGTCAGACTTCTCCTTTCTAACTGATTTTCTGCATATAGCAATTTGATTCATCGCAGTGGCCAAAAACATTGAAGAGAAGGAAAGATTGTCTGAATATCAGGAAAATCTTTTCTACAGTGAGACATAAGGTTTTGTGGACTAGTTTTACAGGAGAAGCAAAAGCTCTATTTGAATTTGTAAAATGAGATTAGACTAAGTGCCAGGAAATGTATGCAGGGAGCAATCTTGTATTGCTCTCTGTAATTCTACATTTACATGTGGCTGGGAGGATACTTTCCTTAATGAGTGGTGGTACACAAGCAGGGAACAGTCCTAAAGGAACTAGGTGGCTGTAGTTCTTCCTGGCAGATAACAGTGGATTGGTTCTTCAGAGAGAGTCTCAGTTATACAGCTGGAGAAAGGCCTTTGGCTGTTCTGGGCAAACTGAAAGTTAAGCAGCGAGATAGATCATCATGGCTTGAGATACTGAGGTGGACATCAAAAATTGAACTCTCCTTCAGTGTAATCCTGAGAGAGCTTTTTAAAAAGCTGCACCTATTCTTCCCACAGTACTCTGGAGAGTGCTTCATGCTACAGCACTGAAGACAGCCATGATTCTCTCCATTATGGGGAGTGGGTGGTTTCTCATTTAGATGAGATTTCTTCCTGCTTTGAATTCAGAATTGGCTTTTTGTGTTTGTCAATATGGCCTCTACAAGAAGTCTGGGGTTTACTCTTAAGTAACATGTGATGGAGTAAGACTTAATACAGTCTTATGTCCCTCTCCATATGTGGCATTTTGACAGCTGGTGATGTATAGTGGCATTCAGTGACAACCACTTAATACTCGCTTGTGTTAAAACAGTCAAGTTGCATCATTTACAGCCAAACCTTCATCCATTCACCAGAGTGCTGCATTTGCCTGAATAACATTTCAGAGCTTTATCTGGAAGATATTTCTAATAGTGCAGATATATGGGAATGAATATTTGAAAAAAATCAAGTTTTTTCCTCTTTATTTCTCTCTTGGTCAGGTTGGAGGCTATGTTGTACCATTCTTAGAAGGATGCTGCAAAACATGTAAGTGATTAATGATGCTTCCTGCCTCACAAGTCTGTCTGATTTGTTGTTACCTTAGAAATAAGGTTGATTCTTTCCTGCATGAAAGCTTGATTCACTGATCTCAAAGGCCGTGCTTTTCCCAGTTTTACTCATGTCAATACCAGTAAAACTGGTGGAGTTAAATCAGAATAAAGTAGTTTAACATTGAAGGGTTTACTCCACTGATAGTGATTGTGACTGGCCTAAAATTGCTACCTTGAGTATTTTGTAGTTCTCATGTAAAACTCCTCAAAATACTAGTTACTGCATTTAGTATAATAAAAGGTACTGTGTTTTGGAAGGCACCTTAAAACATGCTTCATCTACATTCATATCTTCATATTTGCAAAAATGAAGGTTGATCTATGCAGTTTGTAAGTTAATGCTGTAAATAATTAACTGATTGTAATACAGTCTTAGATTCCATTAATAGACATAGTTCAGAAGCTTTCAGGCAATATCTTTCAAAAGAACTTACAATTAAAAAATCCCCCCTTACTTGATTTCCAAGATATGTTTTGACATAGGTTCCAAATATGCTAATTCTTAATATAAATCAAGAGCTAAGTACATTTTTTCTTAACACACTGAAACATTTTGGCTGATTTAATGAAGAACTTAGCCTGAGGCAGACACCTAACCTGAAGAATTTAAGCTCTAATACTTGAAGTTGACAATGTTATAAGCAATTGAAAAGGAGATTTTATACTATGCAGTACCATATTATCTTTTAAAAGGTGCAAAAATCTCACTTCATTTGTACAAGTGGATGGAATAGTGACATAAAAGCTAAAGATAGTAGGAGATAAAGTGTGGAAGAGAGCTCGAGAAAAGTGCAGGTATTTCCTGCTGGGTGGGATGGGACTTGAACAATCATGACTACCAGATGTGGTACCATGTGCACAGTTACTGCGGTGCGATATATGTTGCCAACTGAGAGGTACCTTTTGGTGTTATTCATTATGTATTACATTTTGGAGTACAAAGTTTGTTGAAACTGTGGAAGATTTATCTGCTTTTTTCCTGCTCCTGATGACTGTAAGGGAACGGTAGTATGTCTTCATGTTTTTTCACTCTGATGGACCTGTGTTTCAAGCACTTGTCCAAGTTCTGTAGCCGATTCTCCATAGGCTCTTTTGAGAATAGATTATCTGACATACCCTTCAATGCCTTAGCAGCCATATAAGCCAGCTTCTGAACAAACAACTTAAGACTGTTAAAAATCCATTAAGCTACTTTTCAGCAAGGCAGAAGATCTTGCTATGATACTTAGAGAAAGATCATAACCACACTCTTAAATAATTAAGACAAAAGTAAGTTATTAATCTGGGGCATGCATCACAAAGGAAAATTAAACCCTTGAAAAATCCAGTGACTTCTGAGATGCATTTACAAGTAGATTCATACAGTTTGGATTTCACACCTGTTTATAGACAACATAGTACCTCTATGAACCGTGTAGTTCATTCTGACCCTGAGCAAATCTGGCATGAGAGGTGTTAGTCAAATGTAATTGTGTGAAATGTTTTATGAGAAGGGTTAGCAGGTTGTCGTTTTCTTTTGAAGTACTTTACCATTAGAAACCATTGGGATTTTTGCTTTCAGTTTTGAGTGGTACTTGAAAATAAAGTCCCAAGAGTTCCATTGGAACCTAGAGAGTTTTTACAAACACTGCTCAGAGGAAATGATACTATTTCTTTCTTGTAGCCCCAAAGGACAACTTAAATTTAGCCTACCAGATTGTCTTAGTTATACCAACGTAGATCAAATCCTTCCTGGTTTTGACATTAGGCTTAGCAATGCAAATAATACCTGGGCATGGTCCTGAGCTGCTGGCACAGTGATCCCTGCTTGAGCAGGGAGGTAGGACCAGATGACTTCCAGAGGTCTGTTCCGACCACAACCATTCTGTGATCCTGTAATATACAGACGTTTTAAGTATAGACTTTGAATTCTTTTCTCAAATATGTTGAAATCTAATAACTCCAAAATGTTTCAGACTGATAGGGAATCCTCTGTAACATGTATTCTGTTCAATATGTAATATTCTTACCAGGTTCTTCAGTGTCAATGCTCCTCCCATTCCCTGTTAGCCCAGTCACTCCTACAGCCTATGCTAGCTGTAACACAGGTACATTTTCCTAGAAATAAGTAGGACCAACCCAAACAGCATCATTGTTGATTTCCAACAATGTACTCCCTGATAGGACCATCAGGCCTCAAGTTACCCAATTATGCCAAAAGCTGCAGTGTAGTATAACTGCTCATGGTTCAGAGTGGCTCACATTTTGGTTTGGTTTTGTTTTTCATTTTGCACTGTGTGGGCGGTGCATTGTTGTTAGCCAACAATGTACTGTTGGTAGTAAGCACTTGCGTAGTCTTTAGCTTGCTGCATGTGTAAAATTCCTGTGTTTAAAAATGTAAGCTAATTCCATTATGTTCATAGTGTTGCAGAACATAGAGGCTAATGGCTTTGCTTGTTAAAGCTTATTATATAAAAAACATTTTTGCAGATGGTGTATCATACAGCTTTGCTTCCAGTGGCATGTACAGTAGAAGCAGGTCATTTCTTTCCCATCCGTAGTTAGGACAGTATACTGAAAATAGCAAGCCTGTGTTTACTCCATGAAAATTGGAGATTATCTTTGTTCTTTTTAATAGAGCATGATAATTTTTTTAATTGTAACATGCTATGAATGCAATTGTTTTGGCATTTATTTTGTGAAAACATCTCTCTGTATTTCTGTAAGAGAAATGATGTTGACTGTAATTTTGTACATCACTGAGTGATATATCCTTTGTTAAATTACACTAATGACTCTAGGAGTACTACACTGAAATTTGTATTTCATATTGACATCACTTTAAATGACAAAGGTGTTATGAGTCTACCCAAAAACCAAGGAAGGATTTTCGACCATACAGACTGTGAAAAAGAATCTCATTATAACACAACACGTATAAGATGCTCACATGTTTTGTAGGGTTATTCATGGAAAAGTATATTATATTGTAGAGCTCACTAAAAGCCACTGGACATGAAAGTACGTGCATGGAAATACATTATATATTTATTTCTTTGAGATATGATGTACTTTCACTATAGCCTGGATGAAGTCATAGCCACAGCTGCTCTGAATTATCCATCCTACACGCCATGTATAATGTAAAAGAAGAAAGGACATGAATAGGACTATGAGAAACATGAAATAATGGTGAGTTTTTATTTTTAAAACCAATTTATTTTTTCTTCATTTCTTAATTTACTTTTTCCCTGAGCAAATCTAATTCAATGATAGCCGAGCAGTAGCCAGCCATTTCTGATTGTAGATTTTTATTTGCTTCCAAGAAGATTCATTGCTGACCTTTCTTTCATATTCTAGAAACCTCTGCTTTGTCTAGAAATAGCAGCAGGCTTATATGTTTAAAAAAAAGCATAACACAAAAAATGTTTCTCTTTGAGAAGCAGTATTACCTGGTTTGACAGTGATTAGAGCAGGGAACGGGACATTGCACATCAAGATGTAATAAACCTCTGTCACAGTTCAGTATTGGGCATTGGTCAAACCGATGAGTCTTTCATTGCCCTTGCTTTTCTGGAGCTAACAGTATTCACCTTTTGTCAACATCTTTGGATTTCTTGGCTGAAAGAAAAAGCAGCTCTGTAAGTGGAGAGTCATGTGGGACTGCATCATGGGGTGTAAAATCTGCTGTGAAACTGTGGAAGCTGTTATAATGGAATGGACTATTCATTTCTCTTACAGATCTGCAATGTGATGTGGTTTCTTCAGCATAGAGAGGATCATCGTAAGAAGATACTGTGCTTTCTGATCTCTAACAACTGAACTTTATACTGAACTTCTTTGCTTTTCTTCAAATATTCAGGATTCCCTTCTTAAATTAAGTTTTACTCTTCTTATTTAATTTCATTATTTCTTTTTATCTTTTTTATTTCATCCATATACTTTGTACATACTTCTGTGAGAAAAATTGTGGAAATAATGCTAATGAAAATGTAAATAAAAAATTTAATTTGTTCACTGGTGTTCTTTTTCTTACTTAATAAAAAACATACAGAAATGTAAAGCCCGCTGAAGCCCTATTTTTCATCAGATTCTGCTGTTAAGTGTTCATTTTAAACTTCGTTTACACCACTGGAATGCAATTGCTGCCATTAAAGTTTTTTACAGTTATTTCATAGAAAATGCATTTTATGCATTATTAACAAGCCTTCTCACAGGAGTGGCTGATCAATTTTACCAAATTTTTTGAAAGACAGTGGACTTACTCTTAAAAGGCTTCTGAGTGAAGAATGAACCTTTTATAACTGTTATTAGAGATATAAGGAGACAGTTTAATGCATGGAATAGAATAATTTTAAAAGCGATACAACGTATAGCTAATGTCACTTTGCCAAAGTTCTGTATGTGCAGTGATGTATTGGGTATTTTCTTCTTTGTGTCTCTTGACCCCATAAAACATTCAGGAATGTTCTTGTCTCTGAGGTGTTTAAAATTTTGAGCTGATATTTTTCAATCAATGCCCATTTTGCAGGTAAGGAAGATGGAAAATTCTGTAAAAAGGTGACTGTTAGAATGACGATCCGCAAGAATGACTGCAGGAGTAACACACCAGTAAGTACATAACTATCACGATTTCTTTTAATAGAAGGGAAAAAATATGAGAAATTAAAAAAAGGAAGAAAGGGAACACAAATTCCACAAAGCTATTCACTGCATATCTCTCTCGCAGACAGAGGTTTCTGTGTTTTGTAGAGCTGTTTTAATGTT
>NW_008825156.1:3527097-3542902 GCF_000699105.1 Pygoscelis adeliae | reverse complement strand
GTGATGTGACTTGTGCTTTTGTAAGCATTTAGGCGCATGTTGATTTAGTGCAAATCCAAGGTCTCAGTTCACCCTATAATGCAATTATTATATGCAAATTAACTTTGATATAACTGAGTCTTGCCAGTGATATACTACAGTTAAAACGGCTGTAGATGTGTTTAATTTTTCATCTGTCTAGGGAAAGTATTTAAATGCCAACTTCATGAAGAAAGGAAGCTTGGGTCCTGAAGGTTTTTTTTAGACAGCAGCATGAGCATACTGTGAAATGTGTAGGAAGAATGAGGCACTATCTGTGTGTCTACTGAAGAATTTACTGTAGGAGGACACCAACAATGTCCTGCTGGGCAGTAAGGCAGTGTGAGCAGCAGCAAGGGTGCAGACAGGCGTCTCATGCAAGATGTGGAAGAGCGCCTGGAAAAGCTGTAATAAAAGAGTACAGGGAAACAGCTGTAACCTCTAAAATGGCTCTGAGAGTACGTTTTGTAGAGTAAACTGTTGAGCAGCCAGGAAATTTAGTCTCAGTGTCTCATTGAACAGAAACACAAATCCTGACTATTAAACTTGAAAAAATTATCAGTTTATATGACTGTTTCTATTACAGTCTGTATTACAGTTTTGATACCATTAGTAATTCCCCTTGGCTTTCCAAAGGACCGATTCTTTATATTCCTCCTTACTGTATAGCAACACTGCATCAGTATGTCACTGAAATTAATACTGTAGGGAGTTGTGGACAGAACATTTGGTGCTATGTTCAAGCCAAGGTTGTTATGAATACTTTAAAATTCAAAACTGAAATTGTTTCTTTGTGTCTGTTAATAGCCAAAATCTGCTGATTGGATCTGACAAGAGAGTGATCATTAATCTCAGTAAGATAAAAATTGAGACCTATCTGGGCAATATACTTCAGAGTTTATTACTCAGATGTAGTGGGATTTCACAAGGGGCTAGAGGAAATACCTCCACATTTTTCATTGCTTTGCCATTGGATTTGGGTGCCTAATTTCTCTGGACTTTCTTGAGAACTCCTAACTTTATTTCCTAGCTGCTTCAATTTGCTGATTATTCTTCATGTTTTTTACCAGGTGAACATTGTTTCGTGTGATGGAAAGTGCCCGTCTGCAAGCATTTACAACTATAACATCAACACATATGCAAGATTCTGCAAATGCTGCAGGGAGCTCGGACTACAGAGACGAACTGTGCAATTGTATTGCACTAGTAATTCAACCTGGGTCAGCTATTCAATCCAAGAGCCTACAGATTGTTCTTGCCATTGGTCTTAAAAAAAAAAAACAAAAGGAAAGAAAACAGCAAGCCCAGCTGTTCCCAGTATAAGATAATTTGAATAGTTTATCT
Organism: Pygoscelis adeliae; assembly: GCF_000699105.1. Lineage (NCBI taxonomy): Eukaryota > Metazoa > Chordata > Aves > Sphenisciformes > Spheniscidae > Pygoscelis > Pygoscelis adeliae. The sequence goes on along the minus strand of NW_008825156.1, from coordinate 3,541,540 downwards.
ATTAAAAATACAATACCCAATGCACTGAATTTTACCAGTTTAATGCTAAAAGATATAAGAACAGAAATATTTTTGGACTCTTCTAAATTTCTGAAGAATCACTTTGCATTGTTTGTATTGTGATTTGTTTTCATGTTCATTTCACAGGGATTGTTTTAAGGGTTCTTGTGATACGTGCCAACTTAAAAGGTGAAGTGATTTACATTAGAGACACCTCAAGAGAAAGAACACCGTCTATTTTGTTCTGGAAGGCTGGCCCGCTTTTTGTCAGGCACCCATTCCTGTTTTAAATCATTGACCGGCTTATCCGGCAGCAGTTCACTATTTTGAATGCATTGCAATTGTGCAAATATACTCAGTGTCTATTAAGAAAAATTGTTTGGACAATATGAGAAGAATTTTCAGTTTAAATCATATTCCTATTGCAAAGTAGAGCATGTATGAGAAAGTCAATTAAAGATTTTTTTTTTTAATCAGGGAAACATTGTCATACTAATAACTGTATGTAATATTCCCTGGTAATAATTTTGGTTTTTCTAGCGTATTTTATATTGTAGTGAAAAGCATTATGGCAAACATGTAATGATGGAACAGATAGACTGTTTTTAGGCTACCTAGATTAGTCATTAGTAGTTACTTTATCTTTCTGCTAAACAATATGACATAAACTGAAAATACACAGATTTAACAAATGAAAACTATTTTACATTCCTTTATATAGATATACCTTAAATGAAAACATTCAGCTTATGAAATGCACCATATTTAAGCTGTTTCTTTAGGAGAGTGAACTTTGTTTAACACTAATTTCAAAGATGTGAAAATTCATTAGGAAAAAAACCCAGGATTATGTATCCATCTAAAAGAAAAACAAAGCTGAAAATCTTTGTCACCAGTATAGTAGAATGTAACTTCTTATGGCAAGTGTTTGATACTGAAAATGTACAATTGTAAGGTTTGAAATTTCAAAAGCAATTTTGCTTATGAATTTGAACAATTAACATTTTGTTGTAATGAACTAATATTTTTTTCTCCTCTAAGCTAATGTTGCTGTTCTATTCTTTTCCAACAAATGCCACCAAGATTCAGCAAAAATTCAGTAGCTTTCATTTTGTAGATTAAAATTGTAGGTAGCACATAGTGATATGCTTGAGATCCTATAATAGAAAATAGATCTCAGCATAACTTCTTAAAAAGCTGCTTGTCTGCAGTTAATCCAAAGAAAAATGTGTTGTTAAAATCAATCGTGAACATTTTTGATATTAATTTTGTATACTGTACATTTCATTCTTACAATATCTAATAAACAACAGGAAGTCTTATTTTGTTACAATTAATTTTGCTATCATTGTTAAAGCAGCTTACTATCATGTGATTCAACACACGGTGTTTTACTAGTTTCTTTTTCAGCAGTGCATATGGTTAATTTTAGGGTTTGCTATTACTAATGATCTAATACTACGTCAAGGAAGACCTGGATATGGGTTTTTGAAAATATACATCTTTTTCTGATTCCATCACAGTTCACTTTCATCCTCAGAAATGCAAAGTTCAACTGCGTCATTTTATTCAAAACAAAAATTGGAAAACCATTGCTCATCAAAGTATAACAACACATTTCTGACACTGTCAGGCTGTTTGTTCTGGAAAAACAGGGAAAAAAGGAAGGATGAATTTCAGCACATTTCCTTTCCACAGCTTTTTCCTAAACCGTCCCTCAGGATTGACTGCAATGAGTAGAATGTGTTTTGAATAAGTGTCGGCATTTTGTTATAATATAGTTGTTGTGTAGTGATGATTACTCTTCAGTACTTAGGGACCAATAAGTCGTTAAGATCTCACTATAATATATGCAGTCCCTACCCATTTAGTAGGACATGTTCCTTGTTCAAAGGCATCTTCTAAATAGTGAGGAAGGACAAGAGTTTGGGAGGAATTCATCCTTTGGAAAACCATGGACTGATGAGCAGGGAAAAAAAGTGCTGTTTACAAGGCATTGAGCAGAACTAAGTCCTTGAACCCAAGTGCCTAAAATTCAAGCTTTGGCATTTGCAAAAGTGAAGTTCAGCCTCCCTTAGTACCAGCTGGCAGATGCCATCCTAGAGGGTAGGAATTAATAAAAAGAGCTGTTTCTTTTGCTCTCAAGCAAGATGGTATTTTCTGTGAAGTGCCAACCACCAACATGAGAGACAGAATTAGAGCAGGAATTAGGCCAGCCACCACGCTGCCCTCGGCTACGGCGTGGTCCCTCCTCTTGCCACTCGAGCTAATGGCAAAGCGCTCATTGCTTCCAGCAGCACAAGGCGGTTACTCTGAAAACCATTCGAGATCCAAACTTTCAACTCCTGGTTGAAGAGCAAGTTAATACTAGCAGTGAGAGGAGAAAGCAGACTGTAGTGTATCCAGTAACTGTAATCAAACACTGCTGCTACTTCTACTTCAGGAGTAAAATAAACATTGTGTTAAGTCCTTACTTCTGATTTTGTAAACATTAGGCTTATGCTGAGAGAAACAAGGGGAAAGATCCAAACTGCCTAAGGCTTGACAGGGGGAAGCTACTTTTATCCCTGCCTCCATGTTAAATTCCTTCACGGATGCTTAGCCTATCTCTGTGGTTAGTTCAAAGCAACCCGGGCCCTTACCATGTATTTACCTTACACTGTGTTTGCACAAAGCAGCTCAGCTGGAAAAAGATGTTGCTTTATTTGTACTTCCATGTCTTTGGAAACCAAAAGGACCTCAATGAGCTGTGGGTTTTGATTGGCGTTCCCACGCAGGAGGCACGTGGATTGTAACAATATCTGAGTCCTAAAACAACTTCACTTTCTTTTTACTAAGAAGTTGTCTTTTGCTTGACTATATAGGTGTAATATGAAGGGTATACAGCACTGAAGCTATGCTCTTTAGAATACATGCATTTTACTCTCACAACCTTATTTGTGTCTTTATTACCCTTAAAGGCATATGTGCACTTGGAGCTAATGAAATACTGGAACCTTTATGTAAGTTCTCATAGCGGCAAAAGTTAAATCCTGCATTCAGCACATAAAACAAGCTGCTGGAGGGAAACTCACTTTCTAAAAGCATTGCTGCCATGACATGCTCCAGTGTTGCAGTTGTTCCTGTTGCCGCAGCACACTGCGCACGGTTCAGAGACAAAACTGTGACTGGATCCTTCCCCGAGTTCAACCAAGACTTCTTGCAATATTTTGTAGAACAACAGTGTTTCTTAGGGGTCTAAAAGGAAACAAACAAACAAACACCCCCCACCCCACCCCCCAAAAAAAACCCAAACAAACCACCCTGGTTTTAGAAGCCGAAGAAAAACAAAAAAGCTGCCTATCCAGCGGATAACTGCATAGTCTTTTGGAGGGCCACCTCAGCTAGGTGACTGCTGGGGCAGCAACGGGCGTGAAGGCCTGAGCAGAGAGACTTTGCTCCCTCACAAACACAGGGGTAAGGCAGGAGAAAACACCTGCGCTGCTGCCACGCACCTGCTGCCTGTCAGAGGGGAAGCCTGAAGGGGTTAAGGAGAGGCCTCCTCCCCTCCCTCCAGCTAAAAAGCCAATTTGCACCAGCTGAAGCCTGTTGCTGTGGGCCAATAAAGGTGGAGGTGGTGTGGGTGCTGGGCCAGGTGTCTGGGGAATAAAAGCAGCATGGAGGAGGCAGAGTGAGGGTGTGGTGGGTGCTGTTTTCCTGAACTAGCCCCTTATTTTAGAAGAGAGGAATGGCCTGTTGGTATGGGGTCTCTGGGCTGTAAAATGAGGGACAGGAGGCATGTGGCCTTAGAGGCTCTGGCAGAGGTCTTCAGTCTTTCCCTTATGCCTGTCTCAGTGTGGCTGTGAGAAAGATTTGAAAAAGTAATCTTTTATTCTGTAAAAGCTGACTTCTGGGTGGTGAAAGCAGCAAAGAAATAATTAAAAATGCTGGTGGTGTTAGAAAGCTTTGTACTTGTACAACCATGTAGAATTAGCTCTTCAAGCTCTACTGGGAGAGGTGGCTCTTGGCTGGAGAGCAGACCTGCCTCGCTTCTGTAAATCTGAAACTGTGGTGATTGCTAGGGGAAAACACAGCTACTCATGTACTCTAGTTTTCTGGGTTTTCATTGGCTTCAAGGCTATCTGCAGAAATGGACTTTCAGAGGCTGATTAATTTAGATCAAACTCAAAAATGGTGCTCAGGTGATTCCTCCAAACAAATGAATGCCGTTGGTGCTCTTCTGGCAGGTATCTTACGACTGCTGCTCTGCAGAGCTGGGTGCGTTGTAAAGTTGTTTATGCTGAATAAAAGAAACCAAATCTAAACTTTGAAAAATTCTTTTCAGAAGGTAGGTGAGAGACTGAGTAAGTAACTGGGGGGTGGGGAGAAAATAGGTATATAATAAAAGTGGGCAGGAATAGTTTTCTTCTTGATCTCTAACATCACAATAAATAACTCTTGTTTAACACGAATGAAAATGCTGTAGGAGTGAAACCCTGACCTTGAAATTGAGGCCTGTTACATTTCTTCAGAAGTCTCAAAACTTTACCTCACCCCTGAGGGCCGTGTTCTCCTCACGTGCATCTGCATATGTGGAGTTTCTCCACAAAAGTGATTCCTAATGTAGGTACAGAAACATCATAGGCTTGTATCTTGTTAAAACTAGGATTTAAAATCTTTCCAACCCTGGATTGTTTTCCATCTTTGAATAAAATATTTAGTGATTTGAGTATGGAGACATTGCTTGTTTGTGCTGATTGCTCATTGTTATCTCCTTTAAAAAATGCTTTACTTGTATTACCTCGAGCAAGCTTACCCAGCCATGGTTCACAAGAAAATATAAGTGATTTGGCAGCTGGAGCCTTGAGTATGATGAATATTGGCCATTAAGAAAGGCCTTTAAAAAGAAAGATAATGACATCAATTCTGCTACCTAAACTCTCACTGTCTGGGTTATTAGTACATGATCTGGTCTCAGGATAACAGCCTCTTGAGTAATGCTTCCTCTAATTAGTGATAGTGCTGCCTGGTGGTTTGGTAAGTTAATCTGAAATATTGGCATCTGTTGGTCTGCAGTTTAATGCAGACTTATTAATCGCAAGTTAAATAACTTGCATCTCCTAAGATGGCCTCAGAAGCATGCAGTCCATGAAGTCAAACCAAAATAATTAAAAAAATTTTGTCCTTACTCTTATCTCTGCCCACACCACCATCTTTCTCCCCAGTGCAAGTGGCTAGCCATGAATAATTAAAATGAGGTAACAGCTGCTATGCAGATGGTGATTTTTTTTTTTTTTTTTTTTTTGAAAAATCCCCTCTCAGTGTGATGAAGACATCTAACCTCTTTAGAAATAGTACCTGACAGACTGCCATCCCCTCAGGTCTGCTTTCTCTATGGAATTTTGACCAAGGCTTTGGTCATGTCAGCTCACTTTAGCTGTTTAAAACATAGATATCTGAATTAACTCAGGTGTCCAGGCTCCATCCATCACCAAAGAGAGAGAGGTGCATCCAGAGAGTGACTCATCCCATCCTAAAATAAGTATCTAAGATTGATGTGATGAATCATCTTCCAGATGTATCATCTTTCCTTTTCACTGTAGAGAGAACCTGGATGGCAAGATGTGGCTAGGTTTTTAGGTTGTTAAAATTAGTTGGAATTAAATTCACCCTTAATGGTTAAAGATATCTCAACAGGCTCAAAAGTCAGCTACTCTAATAGTGTATATGGCATATCTTATCTGACCTCCTCATGAGGTGATTAATGGTAATATTGGATTTGCGTGAAGCTGAATGTAATATAATTTGTCTTGTACGTTTTTTCCTGTATGTCTTAAAGTATACTCATTTCATATGACAGCTATACCTAAACTATCCCTGTATCTCTAGAGCTGAAGAAAGACGTCATCATCAGCAAAATCTTCAAGATGGAAAAGCGCAAATGAATTTGGGAAGATGCAATGCGTTTATTGCCATGACAAGGTGTTATATTAGCTGGAAAAGATCTATAACGTGAGTGAATTTTAAAGTACTTCTGTTTTATAAACCTTTCATTCTGTAGGTGTTGGCTTGAGTCTCGCGGGTGATTTGTGATCTTGCTTTCTAAGCTTTTGGCTTCCAAAATCTTTAAGGTAATGCAATTCTTCAGAAAGTTGTGTGAAACCCACCTATGAAAAATCTTTGTGCTTTAGCTCTGTAGAGTGTCTGGAGTGGAGTTCAAGGCAGCAGAGAGGCTTGTCAATACACAGGCCTTTCCCGACTGTTTGATTTTTTCATATGATTGCCCAGGAGCACATTCTGACCTCAGTTAATGTACTTGAAAGGAACATCAGATTTGATGTTTGTGTTTTCTCGAGACTGATGTTAGTTCATGAATTGAATATGTGAGATTTGTCCAATATGTGCCTTGCGTAGTAGAAGATTGGAAAGAAAAAAAAATTGCAGCAGAGCAATTTAATAAAATTTCTTTTTGATTAATAATGCAGAAGTCTGATCTTAAGCATGAAGTATCAAAGGAGAATAGCTGGAGTAATGCCCAATGTCAAGAGTATGCCTGTTCTTCTCTGTTATTAATCCCCCAACTGTCTTTTCCGGACCATATTCCCTATTGAGCTCCACATTGATGTTTTATTTTATTAAATAGGGGAAAAAGTAGAGAAGAACCTTCTGAGACAAGGGTATCAAGGTGCCTAATAGGCCTGATCTCTAACCTGGCTGTATGCAGGGTGGTGTCCTTTGATTGTAAAAAAGGAGCATCACTAATAATGTGCTCCTCCATTTCCTATCAGGAGAAGATAGCTGCTATATTTCTTCCCCACCCCCCCCTCAAAGAACCCCACTCTGCCCAAGCAAAGCTATTTTGGTGAGTGGCAAAAGTTAGCTGTATGACAATTAATCACTAAAGCAAAGCGTTTTTGTTAAATATTGCTGGAGTCATTAGAGGTTACCAGATAACCCAGTTAGTAGCGCATGAAGATCATTGTTTTGTATTGGAATGGTAGCTTGTATAGCCCAGCATTCTCTTTCCAACCTCATGCTCCTGAGGAAACTGCAAGAAGGGGAAAGTTTTAGATTAGTGTTTTTGGAATAAAAAAGGTGTCATGTCCCACCTACAAGAAGGGGAGAGCGACTAAGGTCCACAGATCCCCTCGGTGTGGATTCAGGTGAGATAACACTCAAGGTCCATACATGAACATCAACTTTAATGGAACGAACGCTCTATAAGCATCAACCCTCTGTGTATTAATATGTCACATAAGCTAAGCGGCTTTATGAGAAATTGAGGTAGGCCTTGTGTTACTTAGCAGCATCAAGGGCAAAGAACAAGAAGGAGTAGGGGGGGCAGAGAGAGATCACCAATCCTGGATCCAGCATCGGACCTGCCAACAGGGGGGTGTTAGTGTGGAGACCACCCAAAGGAGGCTTGTGTGCGACCCTATTTATTGGCCCCAGTCCAAGGTTTCTAGAATCTTCTCTCACCCCAGCTTCAGGAGCGGTTGAGACATTAGTCAGTCAAGGAGAGTGACACTGGGCCCCCTCCCCATGGCTGGCTTCTGGAGCTTTCTCTTGGGGCATTGTCTGTGCTCACAGCCCAGTCACTTGGGCCTTGTCCCTTACAAAAGGTGACTTAGAATTTTGCATGCAAAACTTGCGTTTTTAGGCAAATATAGAGACGGGCTGTCCAACGCTGTAATAGCAAAGTCTCCCACCTTTTATGAAACATAAAAAAACTTTCAATGATATTTGCTCACAATTAATTTCACAGGCCAATTGGATGCTGTGAGGAAACACATGGCTTCACCGTTGTCAGTTTACGGGAGAGGAATAGGCTCTGTCTATTGGCACCATTTATTGTTACGCGCAGGTTCACCATAACCCTCTTTAAGGCCATGTTGTGTGCGGGCAGCTAGAGCGCACTGGAAGCAGATTTTGCTGATGCAGTGTTTATGCTCAATTTGGTAAATAGCTTCCCCTCACCTCTACTTGTTTCAGGCTCTACACCTGGAAATCCTCTTGGCCTCTCCCAGTGCTATTGTTTAAAATAGTGGTTTTTTAAAAGCATTTTTCTACTGCCAGTCTGACAGGATTGCAGTAGTACCACCTGGGGCAGGACCAACCCCTGTGGAGAAAGGAGGACAAGTTCACACTGCACTCCTGCTTATATATTTTCCTGGAACTCCAAGTGCTCCATATGAAAGCTTTTTAGAAGAAAACTGGGGCCTAACAAGTAAATAAATGCCTATTGTATCTGCTTGGGATAACTTTAAGTGGAAAAAAGCCCCATGCTTTTGGTTAAAATCCCTAAAATATTAAAAATGGTTTTCTGGCAAACTCCTTATTTACAAATATTTTGTTGGAATATCGGTATTTTAGATCCTGACCCTCATCCTTTTCTCTTCCCCTCTGGAAGAGGGGGAGAAAGGAGATGAGGATGAGATTTTTGAGGAAAACATTTAGAAGTTTATCTCTTCAAATTGGACTGGCAAGCCCAATTCTCATGAAGTTGTTATACAGGGGAAAGTGGGAATCGGTACCTAAGGGGCCTGTTGTGAGTTTTGGCATTAGAGAGGGAGGGGGGAAAAAACCCCTCCCTTGATAATGGAGGAAAAACGACATATTCTGTGGTTACGCTGATAGCAACGGGCTTGAGTGCAGTCCTTGCTGTAGTATTAATATAGGTTTGCCACATGTATCCAGTCTCCACTGCCCGTGTGGTTTGCTGTTGATGCCGGAATAGGGTCAGAGCAAGCCACAAAGGTAGGGGCTGAAGACTGCTGCTGTTTTCCCTATCAAATGCCTGTGGGATTTTTGATGAAGGGTTCTGGCTCTGTGAATTATTTCAGATCTGGATGTGTCCGTGCTTTCTCAGGGCTGCGGTTTGGGACTTGTCTGTAGGCAGTGATGGAGACGTAGCGGCTGTACGGGACCACAAAGTTCATCCTCTGTTATAGCTTGGCTGTGAAGCTTTGGGCTACCCACCAAAATAGAGTTGTGGATCACGGTTAATGCAAGGATGCAATTTCTGTGATGTTACAGTATCAGGAACTGGTACTTCATTACCAGCTCTCTCCTGTATTTTTTTTAAGCAGGAAGAAATATTCTGCAAACCTGTATTTAATGGAAAATTTTGCAAATATTGCTCTGCTTAAAAAGTATAGTTTTAGCACTTCACCATATTTTTTTAGTAGTAGTTGCTCTTCTGTCTTATCCATGTGTCACGGGGCTAAAGAAGGAGTATGGGGCCTTCAGGTAGCTCTGGTAATGGGAGTCTTGTAATTACCTACAATGGACATTAAATGAAAGAAAATATAACCTAATGCCCTATAAATACTGTACTTAAGCTGATCTCTGGAATGAAATTCACAGCACTGTTGCACATTTGTTTCTCGGCTCCATGACCAGAGGAGTGGGGGGAAGGGAAGGTAACATTTTTAGGCTTTAGATTTGGCCATATTGTAGCACTTCTAAATCTTCTGTCAACAGTGGCGTGACGTTGCATTCGTTAAAAATGCATGACCTTTTTAAACATCCATCTGTTATATAAATAAAAATAATGCAGCCCTATATTTTTATGGTATGCTAATCCTGCATGGCCATGGTCTAATTATCAAATGATTTCATGCTACCCTGGTGGCAGGCAACATCCAGACCACTGAACACTTGCTATGGATCTCTTATTAAATCCCTCTTGCACAGTTTCATTCATAAATTTACCATGGCTTTTAAAACAAAATAGTTTGATGCTTATACAGCAATATCAAATAAGAGCAGTATGTTTCCAGAATGCAGCAACATTTTTCAGATGCTCCACTTCATGCATGACTGAATAATTGGTGGCAAACTCCATTATTGCCTTCTTTTACCATGAGTGGAAGCCATGCTGCTGGTAGGTAGTGCATGCTAGTTGTGCTCAAAGACTAGATGCCCTGGGTGTAACCTGTCCATGCCTTTGTGGAGCCTGAATATTCTACTCTCTGCACCAAGCTTCATTTTGACAATGGGTATTCTAAGTTGGGTATCAACACTTCTGATCCACGCCCATTTCCCTGCTCTGTTCTGGCCACGTTGGAGCTAGCACAGAGGTGCCGGGTGCTGGGGTGCTCATGGCTCTTGCCTCCTCTGATATTCCTTCAGCACTACCCTGTGTCAGCTCCCAAGAGAGACATAGTGCCTTAGGGCTTCGGAAACACGTCATGTTACACTTGGAGAGCCAAAATCCAAAGGAAATTGTGGTTTTGTTGGTTATATTGTTAATTTAACTTTGGAAAGACTTAGAAAGTTACTTGGTGGAAGTGGCTAGTGGAAATGCTTGCTTATTTCCATAAGACAGTTTTTTACCTTTGAATTCAGTACAAAGGGCTTATTCCTAAGTGACTATGCAATTAACTCCATTAACAATGGAATGATTAAAAACAGAATTAAAGTATTTGTCCAGATTTACCATAGACTGCAATTTACCCTAAACAACTTCATGCCATCTGTGCCAACTTAGTGCCATCTGGTCTTTTACGAGATAAGATTTGCAGCTTAAAAAGAAATCTTCCTTTTGTTTTGTGACTTGGAGTGCTCCGGTAGTATTGCTTTCTCTGGGCTTGCACCAACCCCCATTGTGTGTTTTTTAAGGCTGTATGTATCCCATAGATCTATTTCTCTTGATCTGTAGCTTCAGTGAAGCACTACTGGCGTGGAATTCAATAGAATTGTTTCTACCCTTGTGGGAGGGCTTGTAGAGAGACAGCTGGACACAAGTCACGGTGGTGACAAAGAAGAGCCTGTGACTCATTGAGGGTAGATCGAAGCACTGATGGTAGCAAACAGCACCAGTGTGCAGGTAGCTGGGGGCTGCTGGGGGGGTGGGAGGGTGAGAGAGAGAGAGACGCCTTCTGATTGTGAATTTGGATTAATTTCCCATGCTTGCTGTGTTTTTTTTCTTTTGCTTGATGAAAGGTTTGTCACTTCCAGTACTTCTAGTTCAAGTGACCTTGCACAGACCGAAATATTTTTATCAGCCTTTTATGTTTGCTGAAAACTGCTTCAAATAAAAATGAGATAGTACCACAGGAGTGATTTGCACCTGTGTGTTACCAGCATCCCCGGCCTCCTGCTAAAGTTTAACGAATTAATTTCCCTCTTCTCTGACACAGCTAATTCTGATTTAAGTATTTGTAATAAGTTGGAAATGTCAATGAGTTGTGTGCTTACTCACTGAAGTATGTGACTTGCTCATTGCTTACAGTCTGTTTTTGTTACCAGGTCATTTGAAGTTCAAAGTAGTTGAAGATGTTTGCAGCATACTCTTTAAGATACTGCTGTTCTCTGTGTAAAAAAGTCCTTATCCAGAGCATTTTAAGAAATGTTTGTTGGATGTGGAATTCGGGCAAAATTTCTTCTAAACCATTTGAATAAAAGGTGCCTGGGGACTGCCAGGGTGCCAGACTGTGCCAGCATTCAAGCCACTTCCCAGTTCTCTTGCTGCAAGCAGTGGGTCTGCTTAAACCATGTGCCTCATCCCCAGGTGGCTGGACTGCCATTGTCAGCAGAGGTTAGAAAAGCACAGACAAGGCAGAGTGGCACGTTGGGGCATCACATACACACATAAAAAAAGGGTATATTTTCTTTTTTAATTTTTTATTTAATCTCCTTTGTGGGGTGTCTGAAAGCTGTGGCAATACAGATGGTAATGAAAAAGCCCCCAATAATCAGAGCAGCCTGCCTTGCGACTGCCAGCTTTCTCTGCTTCTGCCTGCCCCAAACCTGCCTCTCTCTCTCTCCTTCCTCTCAGGTGTTTTGTTTTCTTCATGGTCCAGTTGGCGTGTATGAGGTAGGTACAGGATGGTGGAGTGCAGCTGTGCTGGGATTGCCTGAACTGCGGTGTGGGGAAACAACTATGTCTGGGCAAACTGGGTGAATTTTTACAGGCTAAAGGGACCATCTTTGTGCTCAGGCTGGTCCTTGCCATGTTTCTGTTCCAAAGCCTGTAAGTACTAGAAACTCCCAGACAAATGACTCCATAGACATATATATATCTTTTAATTGTAGGGACAAGCAAATAACTCTTTCAGCTGAGATCTTTGATAGCACACATAGCAAACTTAGAGAGGAATATGTCCATTACAGAAAAATTCTGTCCAAATTATTTGCTTGTCAAAACTGTAAACTTCCAAAATTAGGATTTTTACAAGGGAGAGTTAATTGGCTGGTGCTGCCACCAGCTCTAACAAATAATGATAATGCACAGAGGGTTAATGGCTGTGCAGCGCTTGTCAAAACTGTAAACTTCCAAAATTAGGATTTTTTACAAGGGAGAGTTAATTGGCCGGTGCTGCCACCAGCTCTAAAATAATGATAATGCACAGAGGGTTAATGACTGTGCAGCTGAAATGTGTTACTTGCTCTACAGCAAGTGAAGTGGTGGTGGGAGGGAGGAGCAGGAGCAAGTGCCAGCACCTGTGGCTAAGTCAGCCTGGTACTCCCAATAAACAGGTAACAGTTTCACTTCTTTAATGTTCTGTTTGCATTTGAAGAGTATATACACTGTGCATACTCTGCGTGTGTATATTATATATACGCACACAATGGAAATGTGGTAATGTGGTACTGGTGGCCAACAAACAGCACTCAGTAGTCACAGATGTTTTCTCTCTATACTTGTTGAATATTCCATTAAAACACCTTGCATTTTATATATGTCTGTGCAAGTAGGTAAACTCAGATATTACTGTATAATATGTGTAGTAATAGGGTTTTTTTATTCAGAGCACTGGTTACTAATCAGATTTTCAGTTCACTGACCTTGTCACATCTCTGCTGGGTTTCAAGATGTTAAGAATATTTTCCAAATGGCCAAATCTCATATTTAAAATTCTAATGTATTTTACATAACATAAGAGGGTTTTAGTACCAGAAAAATTCCATTTTCCTCAGTCCAGTTTCAGGTTCCTAACCTGATTTTCTGGGCTTAATCCTCTTCCTGTTGAAATCAATAAGTACATTGTAATATAATGATTCACGTTCAAGGTTCAACCATAGAAAATTAAGACTACACGCTGATTTTACTGCCATTGTTGAAAGATGATCTCTTAAAATGTGTAAAAGCACAATAAACTCTTTAACTCTTTCAGCCCTATTTTTTTTTCTCTTCAGAGAGTCTGAACACTTAAAAATGGATCTTTGTTTTAGACCTAATGATGGCAAGGAGATATAAGCTGAGAGATGCTATTTAGATAGGAATATCTTTCGTGGTTTCAAATGCTTTGTAGTGGGTCAGTCACTGGACAATGTGGAGCTTGACATGAGAAGCCAGGAAAACCATAGTCTGCTCTGTGCACCTTTTCTGACGCTTGACTGTCATCTTATATTTGCCTCAGTTCCCTCGCACGAAAAAATAAGGCTGCTTTAGAACCCAAACACTTTCTTTGAAAAGGCATCCCAGTTGGGGTGGTTTTGTTCTTTACTTGTGCAGAAATTGCAGTCACTCAGTTCAGTAATGCTGCCTTCTTTCCGTAACTAGTGCATGGTAAGTAAAACTGAAAGAACGTAAAAAGCAAGTGGGGCATGTTTTATTGTTTTAATACAAAACAATGTAATTAACACTATGAAAGCGTGTGCTTTGGTTTTTTAATGCTTTGAGAACAGTAGAAAAGAAGGCCCAGTTGATCTGTCTTGTTGAAATGTACTGGATGTGCTGTGAGAGTTTGCGATGCCCCGTTGTCATTGAACAGCTTGACAGCATCTCGTGTGCTCTGCCCAAAGGTCCCGTAGTTAATATGGCCCTGAATGATGCTCGTAGCAGTGGCGTGCCTGCATCTTGGAAGTTGAGTATTTCAAAATGGACTTTAGGATATGCTTCAGACTGTGTTCAAATGGCTCTTCTGGAAGCAATATGTGCCCCCTTTTTTGCTTTGCTGCATCATGCGGATGCTATAACCACGGGGAGATGAGAAGAGTGAATTCTGCCCTTGGCTGCCCCAGTTGGAGTGTGGGGGACACTGCGGGGGCTCTGATCCCTGTGGGTGCACATGTGAAGAGCCTCTACCACCACTTTCCACGAGAGCTGTCTGTGCAGGCTAAACATCCCCTGCCGCTGTGTGGCTCCTGCCTGGGAGTAAAAGTCAATATACATCCTATAGCTTCTGCTCCCTAAATATGAAACTGCCTATTAATGAAATAAATGCACCTGAGGTGTTAACTTCAGGCTCTTTGGCATTCCACTTGAACTACTCTATTTTCTTCTTACCTCCAAAGTCTCTAAGAAAGAAAGAAAGAAAAAAAAATCTCCATCTCCTCCCTCCTCTTCACCCCACAAGACGTTCTGAGGAAGCCAAACCCTTCCCATTGTGTTTCCAGTCTCATTCAGGCACATTGATTTCCCCACAGCCGCTGAGCTCTCGTCTCCCTTTCTGGCTCAGGTGAAGGAAATGCTGTGTTCTCTGACAAAATACAGCCTTTTCCCATCCTGCAGGAG
>NW_008825156.1:3470663-3527086 GCF_000699105.1 Pygoscelis adeliae | reverse complement strand
CCCTCTCCCTGCTTTTGGGACCCCATAAGGAAACACAGATATGTGGAAAGGGGAGTCTGTGCCAGCTGTTTGGGGAGTCCTTTCTTGTGCAGAAGGACAGGGAAAACAGAGAGTATGCTTTCACGTGTTCCAGCTGACAGAATTACATGCTCTTTTTTCCTGAGATGTGTGGTTTTTCTAGCACACAGTCTTGTGGAAAACTGTGGACTGATCAATGAACATTTCTAGCACTAGTGGAACCATGTCTTTTTATAGATGTAGTATTCAGAAAAACTTAGTGTGAAAACATATGGTACACAGTACACTTTGTTTGGGTGTCCCTATTCATTCCAGTTCAAATGTATCCATTATAGTATAAAATGCTACTTGTCTTTTTTCCTAATAGTCTGACCCACCAGGAAAGGGTTGCCGGGTTGCAGATATTCTCCTCCCCATCCCCAGATGCTGATTTGTACTAAATCAGTAAGGATTAGACTTTTTTTGGTGGATGAACAATGGCTTATCCATGTTACATCAATGAAACTCCACTGAGGAGAAAAAGGCTTGAAAAGGTAAAAGCCAGAGCAGGATACAGCTTGATCTCCCTGCAGATGTGTTCTGCTCTGCTGGTAGAAGGAAAGAGTTGGCAGTTTTGGCAAGGGTGGTGGGTACGTCTGCACCAGGTCAGAAGGTACCGGTGTTCCATACTTTCCAGTAAAAAGGAAACTATTACAAAGCAACGCTAGCAGGACTGGCAGCTCCCAGTGTCTTGGATCACTTCTCTAAATGCTGTAGAGGAAAGCAGTGAGGAGAAAAGTTGGAGATTTTTCTCTATCTTATATGAATAAGTGAAGAATACTAGTAAAAATATGTTCATTTCTTGGTCTCTTTAAAAAAAAAAAAAAAACTGGTCTATTTTCTCTTTGGTTGCCAGATTGGTTTTTTGTGATCTCTTAAGACTGAGATTTATATGTAGCCTACAGACACAAGATGCTGAGGGGGAGGACTGTGTGATGAAATGAAAACAGGCTGAAAATCTAATTTCAGAGGCACCATTGACATTTTATTTTCAAATATGCCTTGAAGCTCATAACTTTCTACTGTAACAAAGAGCAGTGGTTTGTGCTTCCTTCCAGGACTTCTTTCTTTGACAGATAGTGATTCTGGCTTGTTTGATAAGAGTGGAAGGAAAATTGTTTAAAGGAGCCGGTGTTGGTACTTTGCTTTCTGGACCAGAGCAAACTGACTTATTTTTAGACTGGTGGCTGTGGGCTGCCGGTACGCTTCAGGAATTCATGTTGCATAGTTTTCCCAGCAATATCTAACCCTTAACTTCTAGAAGTGTAATACAATATACATCCTAGATAAAAGCATCACAGTGATAATGCTACTTGGAATGAGAGTGAAAGTTTTGGAACAAATGGAATCACTTCTTAGAAAGATGCTTGTACTTGCAAAAGCTTTGATGAATTAGTATGTAGTGACAGCCTTACTTTTATTAGATAAGATCTTGAAACTATGAGATACATGTAAATAGCTCAAAGTTGTTGCTACCAAGTATTGTGAATGGAAGGGTGGCCTAAAAATTAAATACAGGATTATCTGGATCTAGGAAGTGTTTGGCTTTAGACATAACAGCCAACGTATTGCCAAATGACATCATGCCATTGAACATGGAGGGTCATAGTACATTTATCAGGGCAGCTTATGATTAAGAATGTTGAAAACCACTATAGAGGGCTTATTCCATTGGTAAGAAGCTGAGTACCTTTTTAAAAAAAAAAAAAAAAAAAGCTGTGATTAATTTTTGCCCTGACAGCTGGAATCTAATTTCTAAGTTCGTTGAGGATATTGCTCGTGGTTTTTATGCATGTAAGAAAAGTCTCCCTAAGTATATCCTGTATTTGGCACTCTGTTGGACCTACACATGAGATCCTAGCTGTCTTAAAAAAATCTGACTTATTAATATGCACACTAAGAGGGATGCCTCAAATATGAACTTATGTTCAATTTTACAGCTTGTAGAAATTTTGAAAGACTTAATTTTGGATCAACTCAGGGGAAAAGTCTAAAAATTTTGAGAATTGCCGTCAAGCCAGTACTGCCACGTGGGGTCAGGGCCTCTGGGTTCATGGTGCTTTCTGCCATTTCGGCAGGTCTCCTGCCTGGTGCAAATCGGTTTAGTACCTGGGAACTGCAGTGAAAGGTAATGCTGCACCTTGTCTAGTGCTAAGCTGTGTGCTGAAGCCATGAGGTAGCCAGTTAGCTGCTAGTGACGAGAATATACTGCCAGCAGGCCTACCAAACATGCAGGATGGCACGTCTACTGGAGCGCTGCGGCAGCTGGACAGCTGTGCTTAACAAAGCGGTAACTCTTAAAAATTATTTTGAGGAAACAGTTACTGGTCACAGTGTTTTTAGTATCTTTTTATTTGCATGTTATCTCTTATGGTCCAGGGTTTTGATTGACATGTGTTTCCAAACCTCTTAGCTGGCATCCAGTTACAAATGAAGAGTTGGAGAATGCATGAAATTTCCACTTGAGTCCTATCTGAAATCAGACTGAAGACACATTTAGTTGCACAAATATTTGCATTGTTGATGTTAAAACAGAGAACTCTCTATGAGGGGTCCCATTAAGCTCCCTTTCTATTTTTTCATTCTTGTTTTAGCTTCATTACTTGCAGATAGAAGCTTCATAAAACAAGTGTGTTTGTGTTAAATATGTCAACCTCTCGTCTATTGTGATGCTTTAAATAGAGAGGAGAAGAACTTTGAGGGGAGTGAGCCAGGACCTCTGCTGCTGGAAATGGATAGGGCTTCTCTGAGGCTATTTGCAGTAGCAGAGAATTTGCTGCAGTGTCAAAGTGCAAGTATTGGTTTTAGAGCAGGAGTCAAGAGATAGTACACTGATCTCAGCCAGAGGGAGGCTAAACGTTTTTATGTGAAGCACACGCAAAAAGCCTCTTTATATTGAAATTTTTTGCATTAATGAAAAACATAAAAGGAGAAAAATAGAAGACTAAAAGAATGAATTTTAAATAGACAGAATGCTGTTATGGTTTGAAGGTCCTTATAGTTATGTCTTCATTATTATTTAGATTTGTGAAAAGTTGGTAGTCTCATTGAACCTGTATCAGTGGCTTTGTCTTTGACTGTCCCTTGACTGGTTCCTCACCTGATGCTGAACAGTAGTCAGCTGATGACAGTGCTCACTGCCTGCATTTAGATTTATTTCTGTAGTTGTGTTGCTGAAGTGATGCTTACAAATTTAGAGATGGAAATGTTTCTTTGGATTGTCTTTGGCTTTAATGATGCTGCTTCTGCTCCTATAGTTCCTCTTGTAAATGCCAAGATCTATGATGCCAAGATTTATATGCTGAGAGCCAAGACTGATGCTTGGCGTAATTACTATAGAGATTGCTCAATAAGGGTGGTGGAAGACCTCCAAGAGGTTACTGTAGCAGGATCCAAAAAGGGGAAGGTGACAAATGGGCTAGAGTCCCCAGTCTTGCATTTCCATGGCCCCAAGAGGTGTATGTTGTCTCTTAAGTACAGGTAGCTAGTAGCAGGCATAATTCATGCGGGAAAACTATAAAAAAAAGTAGTCAAGGAAACCAGCCTGTAAGTGTAGACTGATGGACCCTCCCCAAAAAATTACTACCAGAAACTGACTAGTGATATCAAAACTGTCTCCGTTACTGAGCTTATAAACACTTCTGGTAAATAAGAGGTTAATAACTCTGTTTATAGTAAAAAAAGACCCCTGCCCTCAGATACACACACTTCACTGTACCCAGATAATCCCTGGAGCAAGGAGGTTTAAGGTAATTTGTGGTGCAGCTGTCCTTTTCTGGAACATGAGCAAATTCTCCTGCACATGGTCAGCTGCAAGAACAAATGTCTATAGCAAATGAAAAAACAAGATGTTCAACCGCAGCCTTCTGCACTTGCAGGAGGGGCACGTGAGCTGGGCTGTTCCTCCTGCCTGAATCAAACTCTACGGCACGAAAGGGTTTAGTGTGTGGCTTATGACCAAGTGGAAGCAACATGTCAGCGGTGAGGGAGGAATGCTGGTGATGGAAACCTGACTGATTGACATTTGGTGGCTATAAAGTCATAGTAAATCTATTGTTTCGCCAGAAGGAAGCAGGATTAGAAAATGTATAATCATTACAATCCCCGCACTATACAGCATCAAGTGACTGTTGCTCTCCCATTGCTGGTGTGGCTCATACTTAGCTTAATCCCACCAAAGTCTGTACTTGGGCGAAATCTTCATATGCTCCATGTGGTTCAAGCCATAGTCATTGGGATGTTTTACCCAAGAAATACCTCTACGGCACTGCACACTGTAGCTCAGTAGTTTTAAGGAGATACTTTTTCTGTTGTGTTGCTGCAGAGACCCACCGCAATGCAAGTGGCAAGTTTAAAAACTACTATCTGGGAACTGATTCTCAATAAAATTATTAACAAAAATCTAACTAATCAATAGAAGAAAAATCCAGTTCTCTGAAACAGATATCTTTTGTGCACAAGGAAGTAAAAGTAAGAACAGAAAAAAGAACGTCATTAACAGCTAGAGGCCAAATTCACTTCTGGTCTGAGCTGAAGGAAAAAGTTGCATTTTACAGAAGTCTGAGTGGCCTGAAGAGGGGTGGGGGGGGAATAGTATATGCAACCACACCTTCAATTCCTTACTAACTGAAGAACTAAACAATTGAGTTACCCAAGTCTGCTGCTTTTTTTTAACACCTCTTAAGAGATGCAAAACTGCTTCTATATTTGTATTACATATTGCCCTAAATGTTTTACATTTCTGCAGTTCCACTTGTCTTGCAGGATAGACTTTGAGTCCATTTGACTCTCTTTGCACAGGATGCCCAAACGTTGTACAGAGGTCTACATTAGCACAAATCACATTTCTACCTCCCAAGCAGACACAATGGAGAGAAACCCTCAAGGAATTTCCTATTAAGCAGGAGAGGCTGAAGTCTCTAAAATAGCTTCAAATATTTTTCCATGAGGTGAATGAAAGTGTTTGGTGGAATATTAGACTAGTTACATGGTGGTTAAAATTGTAGTTGTTGCTCTTTACAGTAGTGCACGCATGCTCTCTACATTGTCGTTCTGTGTTTGACCCGCACAGCGCGATCCCACTTTGACTTCTTGCTGCTGTATCTACTGAGGTTGTTTTGGTGGTGGGTTTCTATCGTAACACAGTGTCTTTTGTGATTAAACTGCGGCCTGTTTTCTTTCTGAATGCTGGTAATATTAATAAGAGGATAGGATATGTCCCTGCATGCACTACTGCTGAGGGGGGAGACTGTGCCTTCCTTATACATGCCGGAGAACAGCAAATAGAAAGCCCGTACAGGCCAACGTTTGGGGTTTGCTTACTCTTGATGCTCAAGAACAGCAAGTGCTTCTTGTTTGTAAGGAGATACAGACCGTAAGAGAGGATATGAAGGGGTTCATCTATTCGTCTTTATAGTAGAGGGGAAGGGAATTTTCTAATTCCTTTCTGTTTTAAAGTATATTCAGAGCTGAGATAACCGTGAAAAGGGCACTGGCTACATAAGTGGTGCACCTACGCTAGTGTACTAGCAGGTGTGGGGTTGGGAAGGTGCTACTGGGATACAGCCTGCAAGTGCCCGGGGACTGCCTACAAGTGAGACAATGGTGATTCAATCTCATTTGCTAAAAAAGGTGGAGAAGTTTGATAAACCTCAGGCTTTAGACTAAAATAGTAACATATTATGGTGAAATTACTTCATATCTACTTCTTCCCTTTCTTTTTTTTTAAACAGGAATAATTTTAACTAGAACACCAAATCCATAAGCCTCTGGTGTGTGTTTATGGTTACCCTGAGCTGTACATAGGAGGGTTTCCTGTTGAACGTGGCCAGTACTGCCTTTTCCATGAGCAATTTAGGGCTGTCACAGATCTTCTGTGGAATGAAAATACTGGATTTTAAGAGTTCGGAAAATCACTCTTTCAGCTTAGAGTGAAAAAAATAATTAAACCTTCTGTGAAGGAAAACTTTAAGTAAGTTATTAAACCCTTTTTTCTTTTCTTTTTGGGTTTTTTTCCTAAAAAAACCCCCTGTTTATATTTGAGTTTGCCTTTTTCTGTTCGTACCTTCTAGATCAGTAACACTGGAAGTTCCCAAATACTTTGAAGTAAAACTAGGTATTCCTCCTTCTTAGAAAGTTGAAACGAGATATTTTGTGAATGGAGTTCTATCTTGCCCCTACTCTGTGTTGAGTAAGATTCTCTCCCCCCCCACCAAAGCCTTGAATTTGAAATATCCATGAGTTCGAATGGGAGATAGACAAGATGAAGTTTTTGAATAAATTTTAGCAATAGTTGGGATTTTTTCCTGGAGTGAGAAGCTGACAACATGAGCAGTGCGTGACAAGTACCTCATGAAATGATGTTTTGTTTTGTTTACCTAATTAAAAAATTAGGTGGGAACACATGACTAGAAAATAAAGCTGCAATATCCCAATCGCTTGATTTAGGATAGAGCTTGCTTTTGCATTAAATGGTTGTGCTTCATGTATCTTAGCTTTGTTCTGAGGCTTATATTTCAAGTTTTTTTGTTTTTTCGTTTGTTTTTTTTTTTTTCAGCCTGGCATTCATAGCTCGGGATAAGGAATTTCTGTTTATATTTACTTGGAGAGGGCTGAATTTGATTGAAACACAGAGCAACTCCTTTGTTTAAGCTGGGTTATGCTGGGTGTATACCAGTGTAAATCTGGTCCAGAGCTTTTGGAGAAGTCACTTAGCTTCTCTCCTCTTCTTTGAATCCTCTTTAAAGTGGGGTGATGGTTACCTGCTCCACTAAGAAATTCGGTAATGGTAGGGGCTGTTGAGATCCTTGACTGGAAGGTGGAAGGGGAGAATTAGGCTTTAAATTCATTATCCTGCTAGGCAAGAAAGCCCTGAAATGAATTAAATGGCAAAAAGCAGAGAGGGGGAACTGGAAATAACCATAATTCATCCCTTGGATTTTGTAAGCAGCTGAGCCCCGTCGAGGCAAAGCCGGGAAGGGTTAACTCAGCAGCAGCTGGCCACCAGCGCTTGGTCCTTATCTCACTCTTATCCTCTGCTATTAACTGGCCACAATTACGGACCATATCGGTTACTGCCATCTGTTTTTTCACGAGGCGTTGGTCGGATTGCGGCCAGCAAAGGGGATTAGGGGGAGAAAGGCAGAAATGACAAAACGTTCCTGCGGCGCTGGGGTGCTGCGGCGGGGTCCCGCGTGCGGCCGGTGCCCGCCGCCATCCCTGACAGCTGCGGGGAATTAAGTGTAAAGATAAACTGTGAAGGCTATTTCAAAGCTGCTGTAAAGGAAATGCATTTCTGCCTGCAGTTGTAATGCAGGGGTTGTGCAGACAGAATTAAAGTGTAAAGCAAAGGTGGTCAGTGGTGGGGTGTGTTTTGGGTGATTTTTTAGCTGCCATTGTGGATTGTTACTTGTGGGGTTGAACTTCATCAGCCACAAGCAAACAGCAACAAAAAGATGGATACTGGGTATGCTGAATAGGAGGGAAAAACAACCTCAGACTGACTGAAATGCCCCTTCAACGCTTATTTTTGCACTAGTAATTGCCATCTGGGCTCTAGCTAAATGCAAAAATGCAAAAAAAGCATGCAAATGGGGGACTGCTTCAATCACTGAAGGGTGTGACCAGGGAAGGTGGCATATTTCAGTCCTGATTATCAATACTTTAAAGAGCAATGAGATTTTTGACAAATATTAATTTACTGCAATGCTATTTTTCTAAACTTTCCCAAATATCAGACCATCTTGCAGTAATGTGAGAAAGGAAGAGTTTTCAGCGTGATACTAGGGATTCAAGAACCGTTATGGCTCAACAGCTGTACTTTGATTCCAAGTTTTACTAAGACCAGATTAATTAAATTATTCCAAAGTATGATATACTGCCAAAATAAGGCTCTCTGGATTTTATTATTTTGGGTAAATTAAATTAAGGATAATACAGCTTTTAATGTTGGAAAATTAATACTTAACTAATATTTAATATCATTTCTTAATTTTTAATTAATACATGATAGTCAGTATTCTAAGGATTAACATCAATAGAGGAACAAATCTAATTCTTTATAAGAGGAACAGATCTAATTCTTTATAACACGCAAGTTGGAGGAATAACTAGAGGTGCACTGTACTTGGTAAAGCTACTCCTTTCCCTCTCTCCATTCCTGATAGACTTGAGTAACAAATGGGGAAAAAAGAATCATGTTGTAATGCCTTTTGGTTTTTTCATTATTTCAGGTCAGTTGATGCTTTTTGGATCAGGCAATGCTGTACTGATGCTCTTAACTTGATCTGCGCTCTAGATTTGGGGTATGGGGTTTAAGTTGTTTTGTTTTTTTTCTTCTGTATATGCCTAGCTTCACTTATTCTTGGGAATAAGATGCACATGTATGAGAAGTAAAATTAAGCTGATGTTGCAAGTCAGTGGTGTTAATTTGAGATGTAACTACCCTCTTATTCTGTATTTAAATAAGGATAGATGACTATTGTAATACTGTGCATTAGCAAATACTGAGGAGTAATCGTTTTTCCTTTGTTATTGAGTTCTTTATCTCCATTTTCATTAAAAATGACAGAAATTGAAGAAGTTATATACTCACTGTCTTCTTGGAAATTATTCTTGGTTATTCTCCTGGATGCTGCTTATGCTGTCACGTTTAGCCATTACCTGGGCTTGAGTCTGGCAGGGTGACCACAGAAGTTACATGGCAGCTCTTGGTTTATTCATAGCTTGAAATCGGGCAACATCTAATAATGCTTTATGCAAACACAATCACCGCTGGCCCTTCTGGATACCCCTAACACTTCACATATGTCATGGTACGTTCCCTGAGCGGTGGTGCTTCATCCCTCGGTAACAAGTCCTCTCTTACTTCAGCCACCAGAAGAAATCTCAGGAGCTCAGGTCCTCTTACCTGCTGTGGTGCCTGCAGAGCCCTGGTGCTTTTCTACCCTACAAATGCCAGTTTAACTTCTGTGGCAGATGATCGTCGTGCAGGGTATGTGGCTGCCTGAAGGGCTACTGGGGGTGGTCTATGGCCAGGATAACTTGAGCAAAGTCCTTGGCAGTTTGTGCCAGGACCTGGCATGAGACCTCTTTGCTGTCCCACATGTACCATGCAGTGATGACTTGGGATTGGTGCTGGGCTTGCTTGCCTGCAATATTTTTAACCAAAGGATGTAATAATCTCCTACGCCTTCATATCAGCTGCTCTTCTTTCTTCTATACTATTCCAGGTAATTGCTGAAATAATAAGTGTTTATTTTTATGTTGTAGAATTACGTTATTACTATTCCTATGCCCAAATGGGGTGTAAAGTAGCTCAACACTCATTTAAAAATGTTCAGATAGGTTGAGAGTAACCTTTTACACCTTCGTGCATAAATGAAAGCCTATGTTGTTGAACTCTCTGTTCCCTTGAGACTCAAGGTTAATCTGTCAACAGAAGTCATAACATAATGTTAATGTTTTCCACCTGTTAAAATCAGTTTATTAATTTTTAAAAATTGTACCTTCTTTCCTTGACTGTTTATGCAGAAATACTAGTGTGCTCTTCATTTACCAAAAAGCACACAGAGGCATATTGGCAGCGTATCCCTTTAGCTGCTGGACTATATATGTTCCTGTCAGAATTTCTTCCAGCATAACTAGAAGATGTGAAGAGTTATGTACAGAAAGTTATACTATGTCCACACATTCACGTGTCAGGCTCCTATTGTATTCAGACTAAAATTCAAACTCTTCAAACATTTTTTTTTTATATTCACCTATTTGATCATTGCTCCCTTTATATGCCTCCAGCTATGCGAGAGCTGGCATTACAGATCTTTGTTATACAGTGGAAATATCAAACTCAAGAATGCAAGAAAGAACTTGACTATGTGATGGTTCATGGTCTGCCTGATGGGTATATAAAATAAAAGCTGTCCACACCTTCAGTTCTTCACTGGAACTTTCACTGGCAGATGGCAGAAATTTAAAAAAATACTTTGTGGAAAGAAAGCTTTTGCTTAGTTGACTCAAGTATAAAAAGTGAAGTGGAAAAAAATGATGTTGAATACTTTAAGTCCATTGTTATTTGTGTCTGCATGCCCATTTAAGTAACCTCTGCATACATTTGGGTAAAGGATTTACTACCCTTGCAGCTAGTCTGTGGAAATAACACTTTTTTAAATGAAAACTTTTTACCTCTTAGAGCTATGTTAGATGCTCTTGGGTCTGAATTGGCTACCCTTCCATATGTCACCTAATGTGATCTCCAGGGCCATGTTATAAACTTTGTGCCAAACTAAAGTTTTCAGAAACTTAGGGATAAAAAGAATCAATGAATTTTGCCTGAAGCTTGTATTTCTGTCTGCTCATTTTGTAAATGTTTGCTAAATGCCATGGATTTTGCTCCTGTTTAATTTACTCTTCCCTATGAACAAGAGCACTGGTTTTTCTTCTGTGTTATCTTCTACCTTGTGCAAAGAGCTTATACCCAAAACATTTATATACCCACATCATGGCAAATTGGGATATTGTACAGATATTTCTTGGCCTTCATTTTGCTCTAGTACAAATGACAGCTCTGAGAGAAAAGAATCGGTTTCAGTGTAGGTCGTCAGATTAACCTGCTCAGTTTGGGTTTTGGGAAGATGTTTGCTGCTGAAAGGACTCGGTCGTGTTTGTCGCACATTCCCGGGGGACAGGGCGACTGCCCTGGCTGCAGCACAATGGGCTTCGCGGGGTGCAGGAGTGGCCTTCCTCGGCAGATGGTGCCCCGATATATTTGGGGATTACATGGGACCACCTGCAGAGCAGGAGAGTGGAGGTCAGGTCATGGCAGAGTCATTTCGGCTGTCAGGGTGGTGTGTTGCACCCTCCTTTTGAGGGCAGAGCAGGATGGATATGAAGATACAGCATAGCCTGGCGGGCCCCTGATGAGCATCGAATAAAAAGCAGCTGGTGGTCCCTGTCGCAGGAAGCCGGGCTGCGCTATCGGTGCTCACCGGCTATGGGGCAGAACTAATTAATGCCCGTGCTGCTTCGTGGGTGGCAGCATCTCACAGCCAGGGGCTTACGGTTAGCGCGGTGGGGTGGAAATGATTTGTGAGTGACTAAAGAGTTCATGGCCCTCACTGGTCTCCCTAACGAGATGTCTTGTAACTTTGTGTTGCATAAACGGGGCTGCGGCTCTTCCAGCGACTCTGCCCAAAGTGAGTGATGGCAATGTGCAGAAGAAATAAATAGTGGTGAATGTGTCGTACGGTCTCATTAATTTATTAATCTGTAGTGTTACATCTCCCTGGTCTTGTAGCAACAGAGAGGAGTAAATTTTCTTGCAGTGAAATCAAACCATGGAAGGTGCTACGGACCTGATTGCAGTCTGAACTGCCATAGCTCGTATGAGTGATGGGGAGAGGTATATTTGGGGGAAAACGGGGAGCTGAAATAATGTTCTGGAATTGCTTTTCTTGGGATTGCATAGGGCAGCCCCGGTCATGGGGAAAACCTTGTCCTTACCCCATCTCGGAATCAGCCTTGTGAGGGAGCTGCAGCCTTGGAGCAGACGTAGAGCTGGGTGACTGCTGCGGGTCCGCATGGGTCAGGGAGGAAACATCCGTGTTTAATAAGGCATTCAATGTTAGCCAGCTTCCTTCAGCTGTAAGGAAAGATCAGTACTTTCACAAGTCATGGACCATGAAACATGATCTGTCCTTGCCCTAGCAAAGATATCTGGTTACTTTTCCAGAAGATGACATGGATTGGTGTTGCACTTTGCTAGATAGATGGGGCTGAGCCTGACTTTTTTTTTTCTTTCACAAAAATATTTAACGCCTCTTGACTAGGGGGAGTCACTTCTGAAATGCGGGAGATGTATGGTTGTAGGCTGAAACCAATTGATTTATTTTCAATTTATCCTGCAGGCATGGAGACACTTCAGACTACCCTTTTTTCCAGTAGTAGGCAAAAGGAACCTCATTTATTTTCTTATCCTACCTTTCAAAACTTTTTTCATGATCCTTTAGATACTTAAAGCAATCTTTGATTAAAAAATCCATTAGATTTGTTTATAAATATTAATACATTGTTAAGGACACCAGATAGTGACATATCTAAAACCTCTTCAGTAGTGGAAAAATGAATGAACGCTTGTGAAACTTACTCATAATAATACTGTGTGATAGTGGTAACTTCACCTTAATTCTGTCTTTTAAAGGGCTTCTCAAATTTTCATAAATGATGCTTAAACAACAAAAGCAGCAGTTTGAATTCAATATGAAAACTGAAACCAGGCAGTTTCACTCAGATCACTTTTTAATCTTCTCCCATAATTCACTTTCTTCAGCTTGAGGGAGAAAGTAAATGTTTCTTTCTCTTTTTTTCTGAAAGACTAATACCAACTAAAATGATGAACTTATTTCATAAAACTGATCTCAGCTTGAGACCTGGGAATTATGTGGCTTCAAGTAAATCACTGCTAAGGTTAGGTCATTTCTTTTGATAGAAGCTAGTTTTTCTGTGTTTTGTGGTGTGTTTTGGTTTTTTGGGGGTTGTTGGGGTTTTTTTTGCTATCATAGTGAGCAATGTCTGAGGTGATATGTTAATTATAATGCAGCACTAGGTGGTTTCCTCAGCAAGGGATTCAGAGCCAAATGCAGGGACTGTAGAGGGGGACTAACTGGAGGCAGTGTGGAGTCTGTCCTATACACTGTATTTGCATGAGTCTGGTGGGGCGGGCGAGTGTAAGTATGAAGCTGATGCACATGTCATTCAAGCATGTTTTTCATCCCATTTTACAGCTTTTTAGATGGTCAAGTTGCTATATAGAAAGAAAAGGAAATCCTTTCTGAAATAAAAATAACTCTAACAGTGAAGCCTGAAAGAGAAACTGTTTTCCTTTATTCAGTGAGTGTTGACAACGTCAAGACTTTGAAGTGTAAGTGCATCCTCACCCACAACAGAGAGGAGAGAATAAATTAGACTAATCAAATCTGCCAGCCCTTTGTCTGTGGAAAAATTAGCAACTGGAGGCTTTTAATCCAAAAGGGTTTAGGTAAATCAAAGCTTAACTCAAAATAAATAAATATTTATATATAAAAAAAATTTATTAGAAATAATTGCTTTTCAATAGGACAAAAGGCTTCATTTGGAATTATTAAAATAACGACATAAAATATCTGTAGATCCCTACTAAATATTGCTAATGAAATACAAGTAGGCTATGGTTTCTATTCTAATTGCCAGCAGGGGCTTGCGTTATTTCCTGTGGTAAGAGTACCTAATATTTGGTGACTTCCCTCATTCCCTCATGCCTTGTGTCCTATCGCTGGAGCATGGGCAACCTGTGTGTTTCTAGCACTGATCCTGATCATAGCCTATAGACTGTATTCAGCACTGCTGTTGAGACTACCTGCCTCTAATAATATAGTATCTGGCATTTCTATGTGCTTTTTGTGAAATTATAGTATTTGTTGCCGTGGTGGTGCTTTTTGCGTGAACTGACACTGAAGTAACACATCTCACGCTCTTGGCTTGATGTACTGGGATGAGATAACAGGTCCAGCATGTGGATGAGAAGAATTCCCTTCACTTGCTTCATCGTATCTTCAAACACTTTTCCTCTATTTCTAGATGTTAATGAGAAAACAGCCAGGGGTATGAATCCAGAAACAGTTCCTAGCAAATACCATATTTGTTAGATCCTTTAAAATCCCTTCCATCCTTGCATATTACATGTTCCACGAAGTGCTACTTCCAGCCAACGGTATAGACCAAAACGTTTCTTGAAGGTCTGAGCAAGAGGAAAGCAGCAGTTGTGCTGCATGAGGAGCTGTTGACTGTGAGAGGGTCAAGTCCTTGCCTTGGCGCAAGGCTTTACAGTGAAACCTGGTATATAAGGATTGGGCTGAAAACAATTCATGGCAACTTTTTCCCCCCTTGAAGGAAAGATATGAAACAAGAGTGAGAATTTGTTATTTTTTTCTTGAATGAATTAAAACTTCAGATGGAGAACCTTCCATTACATATATTAGCCCTTCTAAACAGATCTCAAACAAAGGCTATTGTTCCACATTTAGCAATTCAAGGGGCAGCTAACACATAACACGGTGAAAATGTGGGTTTGGGTTTGTGTGTTTTGTTGTTTGTTTCTTTTTTTTTTCCCTTCTGAAGTTAGCAGTGTTTGCAAGTTCAAGTAGGGAAAATGAACAGTGCTGGCTGGTGGTGAAGCCCCCAGTAAGGGGTGTATAACAACATTCAAACTGTGTCCCTCTGTTAGACCTGGCAAATCATCCATTTACAAACAACTAGATGTCTGTTAGGAAATTCTGGTTTGTGAATGCGGTGGGAAAAATGGTACCGAGTTACCTCTCCCTGGGGTAAGTGGGTGCAGTTAACAGATGCCAGCCCTAACTAAAGTGGTGGCTCGGTGTAGTTTCTCTCATACAGCTGCTTGGCACGTATGCAGGTAAGATAAAGTACAGGCTCAAAAAGCACCAAAGGTCCTGGTTTTATGGGGCCTGTACTACATGCCTGCAGGACCAGAGGAGAAACTCTATTAAATGCATTTGGCCGCAGAGTGCTCTTCTGGCTCATGACAATCCAGGTTTACCCAAGGATTGCCATAGCGTGCCATTAAAATGGGTCACATACAACTGCGTGTGCTATTAATGTTACCAAGCATGCAGTTTCTAGATGTCTTATGTGCTTCAGAGCAGAAGTACAGCAATGCCCTAAGGGGCCTAAAAGCCCTGACTGAACACATCTTCCCAGATAGGGAGAAGGATCGTATTGCAGCTCTTGGCAAAAACATTGTCAAGTTAACTCTGCAAATGCGTAAAATGTTATTCATTTTAATTTGGGTAATTTCTTAGTTAAACGTGCAGCCAAGTTGAATGCTAGGCTATGCAGGACACCTTTAAAACCTTTTTCTTCTTCCCATTATCAGAGAACTGGCGAGCAATAGAGACAGTTTCTAAAATGGGGTTTTCAACATTTCCTGGTTTCATAGGACTTGACCTGTTTGTGCTCTTAGTGATAAGCCTCTAGAGGGTTTCTTATTACAGAGTTGGCATAATAAATTATTTCTACCTATGATCCAGTTGCAAGTGTGTTATGAAACAAAACACAAGTAGAAAGCTGGGGGGTAGCCTTCAGAAGGAAAAGGAAATGGTTAAAAAACCCCTACCTCTTATGGGAGATTGTGCTTCCCTCTGCATTCTTGAAAACCAGAAACTGTTAAAAAAAACCCCAAACAAACAAAAAAACCAAACCCAAACACAACCCAAAAGTATGAGTGTAAGATTTAGTGGCCAACGGTTGCTCTTTTAAAAGATGTGTGGAGTTGAAGTGTTTGCTTGCCCAGACAAGTAAAGTGCTGGGGATCTACTAGTATTTGAGCAGTTGACTTGTTGCCACTAATATCATTATTTATAGTGTGGCACAGGCAAAATTACTTACTCCAACAGACACCAAATAGGTGGGTAACATTTTTACACTCCTATGTTTCAGTGGAAAGTAACCCAAGAGGACTCGCATTAGTCATGGTGTAAGCAGTTAAAAAAAATAATCCTTCAACTCTTTTCTCTATTTCATCACTTATATAAGCAGCACATTTCTGTGGATAGAGTTATAGTTTTTCCTTCTAAAGATGTCACATAACTTTCAAAGAGCCCAGTGTTCAGCTTAACAGCTGCTCTTGCTTTTTTTAAACAGGGCTTCTTCATTCATAAGAAATATAAGGAAAGTGTGTCTGTAGAGCGTCTGGCAAAGTAGTCCCTTGATCCCTTACTGGATAGGTAGGTGTCACAGTATTTAGGTATACTTTGAAGCTTCTTTTATGCTTTGAAGAAGTGCTTTCTCCTTCGTGACCTTTCAGAGTGCACTGATTCATTGTTCCTCCATTAAACATGGAAGTTTTAAAGTCCCAAAATATTACACATGGATAGCAAAATGACCATTTACTAGTGTGCTAAACATCTAACTTTGGAGCTGTGCACTTGGCTTTTCTGCTGACAGCATTTTTGCATTTGCCTTTGACACTGAATGTGGTGGGGAGGGTGAATGCTGGGCATTAGAGGAACAAGCTACACGCAGGTTCAGGCTTTGAGCACATACAAGGGAGAAACGGGGGGAAATGGCAAAAAAGCCAAAGTTCTTTAAAAGCTCAACATGGTGTGTCACTGCCTTAACCTGGCTTTAATTTGTGCCTCAGTTGTAGTCAGTAATAGTGATGTGTACCATTATTTTCCTGAGTGGACTAGCAAAATACCTCAACTCACGACAGTAATATTTAGAAATTCTCTCTCCCATTGGTTATTGCTTGTATTTCTGCCTTTCTGTATTATCCCCAAGAGGAATATAAATTTTAAACTGAGCTATTTTAGATTTGAATAAGACAGGCAGTGTTACGTATGTGTAACAACATTTTTTCACATCTTCATATTAGTATACGAGTGTTTCAGCAACCTGGAGTTATAACAGTGCTTTTGTCCTCTGCCACTGCCTTTGTGATCAGGTCTCCTGACTCTGTTCAGAGCGTTAGACATCATTTGAGCTTTTCAAAAGAGGAATAAGCATCCCAGGAAGTGATGTTCCTCACTTCTGAAGTGGTTGTATAGTTTTCAGGTCTATTCTTCCACTAATTGACAACTAAGGTTGTAAATGGATGTAAATGGATGTAAAAGTCTACTCCATACTGATGAATGGGAATAGCTTTCTCTCCTATTCTGAACTGCACTTTTAATGTGTTTGCTGAATATCTGTTGAGCCATGGCAATGTCGCTGCTTCTCCATGATGTGCCAAAATTTGCCTAGTCCACTTTTTTTTTTTTAATTATTATTTATTTTAAGGCTGCGAATGGTATCATGCAAAGATACAATTCAGTGAAATGAGTTTTGCATCTTATGGCTAGGGCTGTGTTTAAGGGAAATGCTCAGCTGGTGTCTTGCTGCAGTTCTGTGTTTTTCAGTGGATTTCTGAAAACTTACCCTGGCAAAGGGCTTGCCCTTTCCTCCACAACTATCGAATTACATTGACCAAGCATTCTGCTTGCAACAGAAAAGTGCAGCAAATTATGATTAGTAATATCGGCTGAATACAGCTCTGAAAAAAAGCTTCAGTAATATATTTTCATGACTTATTTACAGTGAATGAGAAATGCATTTAATCAGATATTTTAGTATATCTGTTAAGGAAATTAGTAGACTAGAACAGAGTGTAGATTGCTTACAGTATTGAGCAAGGGCTGAGTGTGCCAATAACCCATGACACAGGGAGCTAAAATTGTGTATTAAATCAGGAAGAATGATGCAAGAAGCTAGAGAAAAGGACCAGGTGTAAAAAAAAAAAAAAAACACAAACCAACAAAACAAC
Source organism: Pygoscelis adeliae (assembly GCF_000699105.1). NCBI lineage: Eukaryota > Metazoa > Chordata > Aves > Sphenisciformes > Spheniscidae > Pygoscelis > Pygoscelis adeliae. The sequence continues at coordinate 3,509,676 of NW_008825156.1, read as the reverse complement.
AACCAAAAAACCCCACCCCAAAAAAAACAAACAACCCAACAACCTGATTTTGTGCCTGCATTGGGCTTGAAGTGGTCTCTTCCTAAAGCTCGTAGCCCAGGGCTTATGTCACGGGCAAAGCACGCAGGGGCTTAGGGCAGAGGTGCCCAAGTGCTGGGGGCAGGAGCTGCCCTTCTGGCCTCGCACCACAAAAAAGGGTTATTTGGGGTGCCAGGGCCCTAGTCACCTCCTTTTTGGCTGTCTGTCTCTGCCTTCAGGCAGGCAGGAGACACCCCACTTTCCTGGCTCTGTGGAAATGCTATTGACCGGGTGGTTAAAAGTCTATTGTTTTGGGGCACTTGGGTGCTGGGTTTGTCATGATTAAGCAAATAACTTTTTTTTTCTTCTTGGTCATCTTTTCAACTAACATTTTAGTTTGGTTTTCTGGTTCTGCAATGGTTTAAAAAAAAAAAAAAAAAGAGTAAAACACCAGAGTGTGACTAACCTGGGCTGCCCATGATTGCCCTGTCTGTGGCTTTCTTGGGGAGGGGAAAATTATTAGTGGGAAACTCAGCAGACATAAGCTTTAAGCATTTCTTGGTACAGGTTTTTTTTTCACTGCTTATGTGGGATGATGAAGATAACAAGAATAATTATGGATCTTATTCTTCCTTTCTCTGTGTTTTTAGTTGAGTTTAATTTCTCTGGATGGAATCCTGTATGGTTTAGGGTTTGACTAAATCCAAATCAATGGGTCTCTTTGGTCCTAGTTTTTGTATTAGAAAGTGAGGGGCTGTATGCCTACAGGTATCTATTGTGACAGTGCATTTTCTCCCCTGTATCTTCTGCTGCCTTGTATAAATTGGCCAGCAGTACCGCTGATTACACATTGTTGTTATGTGGGCTGCTTTTGTATACACAATAACAGGTCTTAGAATAGAGGCAAGAAAACTCATGTCTGCAACTCAATCCTTGAGCAATAGATAAAACTCTGTGACTGTTGCTGTGGATAGATGTATTTTGTTTATTTTTTTTTAATAGTAAGTTACAAGATACAGAACTTAACTTTTACTGGCTTACAACTTGAGAGCAATTGCCAGAGTTCAGTTTATAAGCCTCTGGGAGGGGTTTTGCAATAGCTTTTTTTTTTTTTTTAAGGGGGGTTTAGGTATTTCAGCTATGACAGGACTGAATTTCATGCTCCTCTAGTATCAGACACTATTACTTAAAATAGTTCCACCCCACTGTGGGCCGAGCCGGTTTCCCTTGCGCCACAGCGGACGGCAGCTCGCTGGGAGGAGGGTAGTGCAGGGGCACGCCTGAGCTGCTCAGGAAAAATCCACTCAAACAGCCATCTGCAGATGAAAGTTAGGGATTACTCATTGGAAAGATCAGCTGTTTAACCTTTAATAGCACCTCTGGTAGGGTCTTTGTCAGAGACAGCCCTGTGCTTTCTGCTAACCTTTCCTGACTAGGTATTTCTAGCCAAAGCAGCCTCTGATAAGAATTTGAGTTGTTCCTTTTAGCTTTTTCCTTAGATAGTCCACGGTGGTTCAAATGTATGTGCTGACGTAACTTGGTACAGGATGTCCTCTGGAGCATGTTGTCAGGTGGAGATAATTGTCACCAGTCCATGCACCTCAGCAGAGCTCGAGTAATTTCTACGGTCAGAGGCTCTGCTTTAACGTTGCTGGATGTTGCTTTAGAAGGGTATGCGGTACATGGTATCTGCTAAGTGTGGGTGGCTGTGCCTGTTGTTCTTGCAAGCAAGAGCCATTCCTTTCCCCTAGAAAGGTTGTACTCTAACAAGTATGGATCGTTTTAGGCATTGGGTCTGAAATGACTGCAGTGAAGAGAGCGAGGTGGAGATACGTGGCATCACTTTCCATGTGCAGGGGTGGAAGAACAGCATCTTCCACCTAGTGCTAACCTGGCTGGAAGGGCTGAGTTAGAAATGAGACACGAATGTGGATATGGGCACAGCCTGTTAATTTTGACATGCGTATGCTATTCACAACAAATATTGACTTTGGAGGCAAGACTTTTGTACATCAAGAGAATGCTGCTCTGGCTTTCAGTGCATCTTAAAATTTTACTGCTTTTTTTCCCCTACAAAAATATTCTGAGTATTGTCAGACAGATGTGACATAGCAGGAGGCAGACCATGGGGAAGAAGAAGGTGGGGAGCAGAAAGGAGAAAATGAAAGAGAATTTAGAGACATTCAGAGCTGAACAGTACCCACAATACTGTATTTAAATGCTGTGCATGTAACTGACAAGGAAAAAGGTGGTGGTTTTATCCAACTTAAAGGGGACTAAAATATCTAAATATTTCTTACGCAGATTTTTTTAAAACAATATTTGCTGACACTGTGGAACTGCCACAATATGAACTGCTTCAAACCCACTGATAATGGTAAAGCATTTCCACTATGTAAATAACTGCCTACACACTAAACAGAGGATAGCAACAAAGCTTTTAAGAGCATTTTTCATGTAAAGAAGCAGTTACTCTTGTGTGCAGTACTGACAGTAGTTGATTTGAGCCTAAATATATGTAAGAAGTTGGAATGGTGATAAAGACAGCTTATAAAAGTGCCAGGGAGCTATAAAATAGCAGCAACTTCATTTATATGTAAGATCATGGCATTGGCAACATTCAGAATTTAGTCACTTTAGTTATCAGAAGGATTTTTGTGATCTAGAGATTGTAAAGGAGAGTAGGCTTAAGGAAAAAGTTGCAATAAACTGCAACCACTTGTAGGAATGACAAGCAGTTGTTTGGTTGAGCTAGAGTCCAGAAGGTGAAAACACATTTGTGTGTGACACCATGGTGCTTGCTGAACAGAAACTGTTAAAATTCAATAGCTTTTTCCTTACTGGAATTATTTAGAAATGGCAGACCTAACACTTTACAGGTAGATACAAAACCTTGTCTCTCCATATCTCTAGAATTATGCGGGAAGGCTTAAGGAGCATGTCCATATTTATAAACTGAGGAAAACTCCACCACTCTGCCTTTTGCAATAAACACAGTATACAAACACGTTAAATGTCTGCAAGGCGGTCATGCATTGTGGGAGAAGATACATCAAGCAGTTTGGTATTGAAAAAAAAAAATAGAGTCCCTGTCCAAGATCACTTTGGGGCATGGGAACTGAAGTATTTCAGAAAGTTTTGGAACCTTAAAGCATATGAATGTAAAAAATCCTTCTTAAGAAGTATTATCAGTCCTAAGTATAAAAAGCTCACTTTTTGTGAAAGTTGGATAAAGGCAGAGGTTTTGAGTTTGGCAAATGTTATCCAGGCCCAGAGCAGTGCGTGGCAAGCAGTTAGAAAGGATCAGCCTGCCTCTACTGATTTTCAGGATGACCACTAGCCCAGTTTTGCACATGAAGCACCATCCCTCTCTTGGTGGATATATCCTCCTCTTCAGTGGGTATCAAACCTTTTTCTCCCTAAGACACAGCCCCATCCTGTTGTCAAATGAAGACTGAAAAGGATGATGAGCACTGCCCCAAAGTTAATGCATTCAAGGCTTATTTCAGGAGAACAGGCTGGGGCTGGAATAGCACCTGGGCTTGTGGCTGGGCATGGCCAGGATTGTGTGGGGACCTCCTGGCTCTGTTTCCTGGCAGTAGCAGCCAGGGACGGGGAGCACCTTGTGATGCCAATGCATACCCAAGGAGTGCATGCAGAAAGATATGAACATTAAAAGAAAAAGGAATGTAGCTATAAACCTACAGTGTGAAGAAATCATTGTAGAAAGATTGTATCTGATTTAATTATATATACTGTCTTAGTTGGATGAAAATTTATTAAAAAAAAAAATGTAAATCTCAATAGGGTTGAGAGTCAAGCTGCAAATATGAATACCCTCATTACTGTAGACAGCTACATGTAATTTTTTTGCATTTTAATGTCTTGATTAAAGTTTCAGGTCTGAATATGTCAAAAAATTTTAGCTGCAGAAATGCATAAAAGGGTTTAATTTGTTCTTAAATAGAACTTATCTAGTTTTCAATCTAATATATATGACTTTTTGCTACTGTAGTCTCTATCAAAGCTCAGGGTGCTGACCTGTAGGTGCTAAAGAGGTTGCTAAGAAGAGTATTATTGCAGAGACATTACAGTGTCAAAGTGGTGGTTGCAAATGAAAGACAACCCACCCTCCCCTCTTCCCCACCAAAACCCCAACCGAGACAACTTGCTATGGATGAGGTAACTTAGGAGGAGTAAAAGAATTGCCTGCTTAACCTGTGCCAGTGCTGATGCCTTAACTGCTGTGAAATGGAGAGAAAGAATAATTTAGTTAATTTTAAATATGCGTTTGGAGTTGGCTTGAAGTCCCTGCTCCATGGCGGGTTTGCTGTGTAGTATCAGACATTTCACATAGACTTCCCATATCACACTTTCTGTATCGTGCTTTCCTATTTTTGTTAAATGAATCTGCCTCTTGTCTTTGAGAGCCTTGCACAAGTTTTTAGTTTGGTACAAGGGCTGTGACTACTATGGTAATGGGTGTTAAAGGAATTGTTTTTGGAGTATTTAGTCAAACTCAAGTGGAATTAAAATAAGCCTTCCAGTGAGAGAGTTGGCCTCTTAAGTGCAATGTGCCTGGCATTAAGACGACCAGCTGTGGCAGTGCCTCTGTCTAATTCTTCACACAGCCTTTTTGACGTATAGTTTTTTCTGTATCGAACTTTGTCTGAGGATGGAAAAACAAAGCTTTGTTGTGAAGGTGACTGCATGGCCATGTAGAGCAGTGGTTTCAGCATGCTGCTGGCTGGCTCAGCGAAGAGAGAAAATCTTCAAGTAATGTTTGCTGCTGTGTTTGGTGACATTATCAAATTTCCCAGTGCAAATACCTTTGAGAGGAGCAAGCCTTCAGTTTTTCTTCTTAGGATCATTTAATGAGTCATTATTTACTTTTGTCACATAGCAATGTGGGACTGGATTTCTGGGAAAAAAAAAACCAAACTCTGCCAAGGTTGTTGCTGAACAGAAGCAGCGTATTTCCCATAACAAAGTTTCAGCTCAACACATGCGAAGTTTCCAGATATAAGTTTCATTGTGATTTCATATTTTCCACTATGTTCCTGAGGGACAGCAGCTCCTTTCAGATAAGGTCTGCTCAGTAATGAGCTTGAAAGCTGTTTCTGCTTGAAAAAGGGAAATCCATTAACAAAACGGGAGAAGTACCATAAAAAGTTAGGATATAAAGCTGGGAACAATTCAGTTTGGGTTATGACAGTAGGAATTTTAGGCTGGCCTGTTTTTTGCAGAGTCTCTGAGGAGCCTGGGTATCGCTGCTCTCCTGCTGCAGGGTGGAACAGGGTGTGCTCCCAGATTGCGATCTTGGGGTTTAGTTTCGCTACAACCCTTCAAGCCAAGTAGTTTCAAGGGTCTGAGTTTGCCAGTGTCCTGATGGAGTTTGGCAAGTGGTGGGGGAAGAAACTTGCTTTTATTTGGTTTAAACTTCACTGGTCTGTTGTTCCTGCACAGTGTTGGTTCTGTTTTGGGTGGTTTGGGGATTTTGTTTTTCTTTAAGCTGAATAACAAAGCAAATAAGCTAAGCAAGTTTATGGGGTGCTCTCCAACTTAATAAAACTGGGGTAGACTATATTGTGCCCAGCCAAGCCCTGGAGTGATGAGGGACAAATGCTCGTGTTGTCTTAGTCACATCGTGTGTTAGACGAAAAGGAAACCCAACTATCTTCCTGGACAAGAGTAGTTTCTAACCTTCATTCAGATAGAGAAATTATTCAGAAGGTGTCCTTGCAAGCCTGCAGTGCCAGGGCCATAGGAGAAGGAGGCAAAGGATGAAATGGTATGTTTTCTCCAGACTAACCTGGACAGTTTACTGCAGTGGTTTAGGAAGAAGTAGGGGCTGATTTTTGACACCATGGTAGTATGTGAGGTTTGCCTGTGGTACACTTCTCGGCTGTGAACTTGGTAGGAACTACACATGTACAAACCAGCTCTTCTAACTTCTGCATGACTGCAGTGTCAGGTCCCCATCTGTTATAAATAGAGGCAACTTCAGCAAAGCTACTGTGACTTATGCTAGTTGGGGACTTGGCCCAAGATGTCAGGCTAAAACATTGATAGGAGGAAGTATCTCTGACTTTTATTTTCAAAAACTCTTAAGTTCAGCAGCTCTGCATCCATGTTAGGGCTGCCTCTTTCTCTTTTCCCCCTCCCTCCTCTCCTGCTGCTCTTATACATTTTGTTTGTCAACTTTGAAAGTGCATCAAATTAAACCAAAGCAGAGGTGTTGGGGTTTTTTTTTGGTCCCTGACTTTGTTTTCCTCTTGAATGTCAACTCCAGTGGAAACTTAAGAAGTTTTGGCTCAACTCCTGAGGTGTGAACTGACAGTAGCCTGTTCCTAGGGTGTCTTTCTCTTAACCAAAATATGTAATAGATACCTTGCAGCACAAGACTATAAGAAACTTATGGCAGCTTTCTTTAAAATAGATCTAGGCAAGCAGTCAGCAATCTTGTACGTGGGTCTCCCCCGTTCTCTGACTGCTTGGTTGCAAGCCATGGGTCACTCATTGCATCAGCTCTATTAGTGGTTACTAGTGGGGCTGTACAAAGCCATACATTAAAAATAAGGAATAAGAATATCTTTTCACAAAGTGAGACTGCTAAAATTTGCAAATGGAAAAGGGAAGAAGGCACTTTGAGTCTTGATATGCTTAAAGGGATGCTTCTCAGCCAAAGACTTGACTACAGTTCACAAGCGTCACCATGGAATCTTGACTGTTTGCCCAAATCCCATTATCATTCAGGAAGTTCGCGATGAGTAGATTTAAGCTCTAATCATGCAAAGCATAGGAAAGTATGTGAGAATACCCACCTTTTATGGCATGGCATTTGTTGGCAGTATCGGCTTGGCTATAGCAGACAAGATTAAAGGATTAAGAAGTAAGCCAGATACCAAACTGCTGCTGCTAAAGTTGTAATTTGCCAGTATATTGATTACAGAGGATTTTTTTTTTTAAGCCTTTGGAACAGCATCCTGTATTCTTATTTCTATGTTAGCTTGTAACTGTATATCTTTAATAAAATGGAGACCTTATTTCATAAGAAATGTGAGGTCTCCTATTGCTGAGATGCAATCAATTAGTTTGGTCCATTTCTGTAGCTATCTATGTGAATTTGGTTCCTTTTCTTTTTTCCTATGAAGTTTGCTGTGAGAGAGAACCAGATTTTTGACAGTGTTGATACAAGTAGGGAAACCTGTGCTGAAGTCTGTTCTTATAACTTCAGTCTCCTTTGGAGGATACTGGCCATACCCGACACTGCCTGCCTGCGAACCAGTTTCTTTTCTGGAAGATGTTCCAGACCAGAGCCCTAAGGCTTACTCTCCAAATCCCTGCTTAATTTTTTCCTCCAAGTCAGAATATATTGTAATGCCTCTACTTAAACAACAGAGGAATTCAGCATTTTTAAAAATTAGCAGTATGAATGTAAGGAGTTGAATGTTAAGCTCCTGACTTTCCTTTCTGCGTAAGATTATGCTCGGTAGGAGGCTTTTCCACAAGGCTCTCAGTCTGGGCTCGTTTTGTTAATAGCACCAAGGGAGCAAGCTGGTAGGAAACACTCCTGAAGGATTGAGGTAACATGAAGGTAGACTGGAGTGGGACCCAGGCAAAACGAAAATCCAGGGAAACTGCTCCATCAAGTGTTGAAAGGTAAAACTGGCACGGCAGTACACTAAAAATACAGATCAGATCTTCCTCCGGCCAGAAGCAAGGTGCTCCACAGGTGTCTCATACAGGTGAAACATGCAAAACCCCTACTAATCTTCATAGGGACAGATTTAGCTCTGAGCTGTATAACGTTTTAAGGGATGACCTTCATTTTAATTTGATGTTTACTCCCTTAAAAATCTAACGCAGTGGCCAGTTAAAGGCTGATCTTTGTCTTCTGAACAGTTCTAATAAAAGCAAATGTTTTGCATGTATGCAAATTGCACTCAACTGCATTCTTTAAAAGTAAATATTTACTTGCTTCCCTTTGAAATTGCACAATAACAGTTGCAAGATTTGTAGGGAGAGAAAAGTAAGCAGTCATTTCATCTTGAATTTTAATAGTGTATTTAATTATTCTGATAATGTTGACAGATATAAAGGCTGGTCTACATGTACAAATGTTACTGAAATAATTTGTAGGCTTAGATATGGCAGGCTTTCTTGCTTCCTTCCACCATGGAAACCAGAACCCTCCTGACCTGAACCTATATTTTACTTACTCATTTAGGATATCTGTGTTGCTCAATGCTTAGAAGAAGTTTAGCATCTACATGTAGACCTTGATTTTTTTACTTTTTCCAAAATGAGTCTACTCTCACATAGCTACTTGTATTATCTGAAGTAGATTTTTCCTAAAGTTCTTGGCTTCTAGGGCTTTCTATTAGGAAACTATGCTGAAAAGTTCCTGAAAACTCTTAAAAGAGAACAAAAAAATCTAGAAAAATCTTGGTTGGAAAAGCCAACTAGGAAATGCACAGGAATAACTTAATATGACCTGGTTTTCATGAAAATGCAGTGCTATGAGTAATTGCATTTTTGAAAAAGGATATAAGAGCTCTTAAATGTCAGGTCTTCAAAGTCTCGTCGCTGTTTAGACTTAAAAGCCATTGCTGACAGAGATTTCTAGCTGAGTGGCAGAAAATATGTAAATGGTTTCTGCTAGTATTTTTTACTTAAAGCCATTGAGCTTTTGCTTGCTTCTGCCTGCATCCCAGGGGCTGCCCCAGGACTTGTTTTGTCACATCCTGACCGGTACCTTCAGGAACCCCGAAACTTTGCTCTGCTGTATCACCTCTGTCCCCAAATACTGGACGAGGTTGGGGAGTGTACAAAAGCTAAAAATTTTCTTGTAAGCCTCAGAAACAGGTACCTAATATTCATGTTGCTGATCTGCAAGCCAGAGGCTGGAGCTGAGCAGCCCTCTGATCATTTCCAGTAGCTGCTCCTCATCATCGCTTCATCTCGTGGGGTAATGACAGAGCTCGGGAAAATGTGCAGCTGGGAAGAAAAGCCTTAATTCTGAACTTAATTTGGATTATTTCATTTAAAAATTGTGAATTCCTAAGCTTTTTAATTGACTTAGAGGGTACAGCATGGCGTTCATCTTGCCTAACACTAGATACCTACAAACTGTATCTAAGCTAGCTTGTAGTCAGTGGAAAGAAAAAGACGCTTTTTGGGTGCAATTCAGATGGCATGTGTTAGTTGCCTGCCTTAGATGTTGCTGGGGGCCTGATCTGCACTGAATAAAAAGCGGGCGCAGATGCCTCTGGCTACCCCATGCAAGTCGCTAAGGGCAGTAGGAACAGCTCAGGGTGTGCTCCCCTCCTCACTCCTGCACCCTGTTTGTAAATAATTATAAACAATATATTCTATAAATAACAGAATTTTCATTAAAATATTTCCAAATCCCCCCTTTTTTATAAATGGGAGTTAAAACCACCTGTACAAAAGCAGCCCAATCTGAGCAGCACTGTGCATTTGTGTCCCTTTTACCAGCACCTGAAGTCTTCCCTGAATTTTGAGTTGGTGAGAGAACGATTATTATATAGAGAAATAAGTAACAACCAACCCTACCTCACTTCAGCAAAAGGTGTGGAGGCTGAGTTACCAGCTTAGGACACATTGCCTTTAGTGGGATGCAAAAACTGTGCGTTGGAATGGCTTCAAGTGCCTCCCTGAATTGCAGGGAGAATGTGTTTTTTGGTTTGTTTTTGTGTTGGTTTTTTTCAGTGAATTTGTCAACATGACTGAAAACCAGCCTGAAAGGGAAAACGGTAATTGCTGGGGGACCTGTCAGCAGCGAGTAAAGAAAAGGAGGGTGAGTCAGTGCAGAGTGATACTGTTTTTGGTCTAAAATCCCGAAAACCCCCTCCACTACTGTGCAGAGTAACAGGTGTAACCACAGGCTTTCCCCGCTCCCTCCCCCAGCCCAAGCTAATTTAGGTTTCTAAGCCTGTGGAATGAGTACAACATGATGGAGCCAAAATTTATGAAAAAAAATCCATGCTAATATAGGCTGTAAAATAAATGCAAACAAAAGCTAAAGTAAAACAGCTTTTATTCACATGAAAAAATAAACCTGTTAGCTCTGATAATCAATTAAAATATTATAGAATCAAGCAATCACAGATGTAGAAGCTTATCCTCCTTAAAGTCATTATAAATCACATCCTTTCCTAAATCTCTCTATTCCCTCTTATTGCTTACATTATAATCCCTGCCTGGGTATCATTTTCATTGCTAAACATACTGTTTGCCAGTCAGTTTATTAAGATTTGTCTTGATAGTGCCAAAAAAAATGCTCTTTTTCAAAGATAAAAGGAAGGCTAATATTAAAATAATAATTTCACTTCTTTACTAGCAGAGCCTAATTATTGAAGAAATTGGCACATGAAATCTCTGAGGTGATAGGGAATTAGCATGTCAATAGGACCCTGCTTTGAAGTTGACCCATACTGTTCTTGGTGGTGTTGGGCATACCCATTTTTTTTATGACATAATGTGGGGAAAGAGAACTTTTTTGGGGGAGGGGAACAACCAACAATAAAACTGTTCTTCTTTACTGTTTTTAATTGATCAAAAGCTTTCATAAAAATAGATGGGACACATAGGTGACAGAAAAAGTAAAAGCAGACAGAAGAATTATAGACTTGAGACTGATAAGAATAGCAAAGAGGCTTTAAGGGGCCTGGGACAATTAAAGCAAATGTGAAACTATTGGTTTTGTATGGGAGCTGTTGTTTGGTGACATCAGGCTTACAGCAACGATGTCAATAAAGCACTCCCGAGTACTGTGAGTACAGTAAGGTTGAAGAGCGTTATTGGATATAGTGGGGAGTGCTGTAAGTTACTGCTACAAAAGCAAACACTTGCATTAAGCCTGAAACTGTTATGGATTGAAGCATGGAGGAAGCATGAGCCTAACAGCTTAACAACCCTACTGATTTATATGGAAAAGCTGTTATGAATGAGAAGCAGAGTTACTAAAACATGTCCTAAAATCAAGCTTGAGAACAGATGAGATGTAAATGAAATATGTTTATTTTTCCTATGCTTTAGTTGGTGGCAGGCAAACCCAGCACCGAGGAAAGCTGCCAAGGTCAAGGCTGTGCTGGCGCTCAGTAGCGCTAGCATTGAGCATTAAAAGACAGAAGTCTTTCTCTCAAAGTCTCAGTGAGCATTGAGAGACAGAAGCTGCTAGCAAGTGGGAAGGCTTTTAGACCTTGAGCAGTCAATACCACTTCAGTTTGAAATCCTCAAGTTACATGAAGACTTGATGAAATAAAATCTAAATAACATGTCATCCAAATATGTACTTTATATATATAAGATTTCATATCTATACACAAAATCTTATTGTAACAAGAGCGAGCCAAGCAACTTCCCGTTTTTGCATGGGTAAGACTATTTCAAATAAGAAATAGAAATGGTTCCAGTTCATGGCAAACAGCTGATGAATCACTATGGTTGGACGTGTATGGACATCAGAAAAAATGGCAGTCTGGCCTCTAGTAGACCAAAAGACTGGGAATAACAGCACTGGAGATACAGAAATACATCAAGATGAGGTAGCATGGGTGAAATGTATAAAAGAGAAAAAAAAAAAAATCTGTCAGTTAAGAGCAGTCAAGTGCTTTCCTATGGAGTTGCATTTCACTTCACATTAAATGTGAAACTGTAAGTTCTTTAATGTTCACAACTTCCCTTAAAGATCAAGCCAGCAAGAAACAATTGATGGTTCATGATTTTGGTCCTGGAATTGTAAAGGTGACCTCAGTGGTGTTGTGTCAATTTATACCAGTTGGTAGTCTGGACAATGATATGGGTCCCCCATATCTCCATAAAGATATACAGTAGCTCAGAGAAAGGCAAATGTTAAGAGTAGAGTGAAGAGTTAATTATGGTTGAGCTTAGTGTTTGCATTAATGTAACTGTACTGATTTTGGTGTCATTCTTTCAAATTTGTCTCTTAAGAACAGACTGTCTGTTGGGGTTTATCAGTGGGGAACTACCTATTTAGCTGAGGGAAGGAAGTCTTTAATTTAGAAATACTTTTTTTCCCCCTACGACTGAAAATGAAACGTAAGGCTTATCATCAAATTTGAACACTTGGTTTTCCATTATGGAATTTGAAGAAGAGTGCGTGATCCCTGGGGTGCTCATCCCAGTGTCCCAAGGCTTTCTTCTGCTTTGGAAATGTCACCCAGAGGAGACAGGACACTCTGTAAACACAGCATAGAGGGCTGAAGTTCCTTGTCTTTTTGAGTCCTCATCACATTAGTTAAATAGAAATCTGATTTTTAAAGAAATGTGACCATTGGGCAGATTTGTTTTGTTTTCTGATTAATCATTAGATAATTGGTGCAGATTATATACTTTTCTGACTGCTGATGAGTTGAGCCTAAACCAGAGTTCCCATGAGATATCGGTTGGTTGTTTCTGGCAATCCTCTTAATAAAACCCCGGTTTTATTAAATTCCTGGTCTCTGAATGTAACAAATTCCTATGTCAAAGTTGATGGGACTCCAACCTCTCCTCACTATAACTGTGCCTCGAGGCAGTAAGTGAGCTGTAAATGTTCCGCTTCTTCAGGACTAGGATGAATCAGCTGAAAAGTTTCATATAAAAAGACATCTTAAGTTAGTCCATTTTTAGTCACAATTCTTCCTGCCTGTGTGAAGACCCGAGCATCTTGGTGTCCCATTCATTTAATGGAGCCGTTGGACATCAGTGATACTGAAAGCTGTTTTCAAGCTGCTTCAATGTGAGTAACTTTAAGCCCGCAATGCAATAAATCTTTCCTTGAACATATGTAGACCACTATAAAGAGATGTGAGTTACCAGTTCTTTTCTTGAACACACTAACAATGTGCTTGCTTAACTGAATTTCTGGAGCCATTAGAAATTAAATTTTTAACATTCTCTTGACCAGAGAAGATAATGTGTGTTAAGATTGATCTACAGTTTGGGTTACATTTTTAAATGTATTTTGATTCAGATGAAGTGGTACTCTCCTTTGTGTGTGTGTGTGTATATGTTAAGCTTTCTGCTTTTAAATTCATCACTTTGCTGTAGAGGTAAGGAGGAAGGCTGTTGATAACTGAGTTTGAGATTCTCATGGGAGAGAGGAGTTGGCCTGGTGATGGGCACCACGCGCTCAACGTTGAAAATGCCACTCTGACCCTTTCCTGGCATGCACACTCCGGACAGAAAGATATTTTGACATTTTTAATGTGATATGAAAGCATATGGATATCCTCTTGTGAAATACAACCAACTTACGTGTTTTATGTCACTCTGCTTTGAGACAGCTGGAGCTGAAGACGGGCTGTAACTATAAACACCATTAGTCCTTTTTTGTCCTGTCTGTGTGGAGCACAGCCATCCCTCCTCCTGTGCTTTTAGACCTGTAAGGACAGCAGTCTACCTGCCCCACCTGCACGCCATAGGGGTGTTGAAAGGTGCCAGGTAAACTGAGACACTGGCAGCTAGACTTTTGTGTGTATAAAGTTGTGTTAATATTTCTTGGCTGTGCAAATATTAACTGAAATTGTTAATTACTGCTTATGCTGTAAGATTTTTATGAAAATGTCATAAGAGATCCTTCAGGTTATATTTTAGAAAAAGGCAAGAAAAAAGTAAAACCTAAGTTGCTGTCCATAAAGAGATGTTTGGATCTAACACAAATTGTTTCATGAAGCTCTGAGAAAAGTCTGTGGGCTTTACGAGGCAGGTGGTCACGTTGGTGCTGTCTGGTCCTAACAGGAGTTTAACCTCTAGTAATTAAACTCTGTTGATCAAAGATGAATTTCAGTGTCTAGTAAGAGTGGTGGGGTGGAGTTTTTTTGCCTTTTAAAATGTGGTTTAACATGAGCCTACATGTAATGGTAACAGGAGCATCTCCAGGGCAGTGAGGAGACGTGCCCTTGGGAGCCTGTTTGCAGGGGCTGGGATGTCCCTTAGCATCAGGGCACAGCGAGGGCGATGGGGACCACATCGTGGGCAGGACTGTGGGAAGGAGGATGACCAGTGGGGTGGGGGGTCCAAGGTGGACACATGTGGTGTGGCGGAGCAGTTTCCCGGGCTTTCATCACATAACATCACTAGTGAAGGCTGTTGCCTTACTTTGGGCACCATCCCCAATGCCAGCCTTGGAGAACGTGTGCACTGACATCGCTGGTGACCAGCGGGAGGATGCTGCAACACGCCCGCTGGTTTTTGAGAGCTGCTGGGAGAACCAATGGCTGGAGGAGGGTGTTCAACATGAATGCACTGTATCTGGGTGAGCCCCCCAACCCAACAGCTACTTAAAGCAATCCCCAAACTCCCCCAAAGGAAGGGGAGGGCTCGCCCAAGGGCAGCACCGAAAAGCATTTTGCAGTCATTAGTGCTGTCCCCCACGCTGCAAGCTGCCTGCAACGAGCATGTCGACATCTCTGCGATGTGCTCGGATTTCAAAGGCGGTCCTCCCAACCAGCTGCATCTGAAGAAATCGAGCAATTTTTTTAATTTTTTTTTTTTTTTTGAGATACCATGCCAAGCCTTTTGAAATGAAAGCTGGGGCAGGCCTAGTGGAGATTAATGTAGGAAAAATGCTGCTGGCTTGATAAGCCACAGATGTCTGTGAGATTTGCTGAGGCTGCTGACAGCTTGTGATGGTTTGCAGCTTGCGAGGTCCCTTTGCCCCAGGACCAATGTGCTGGATACGTGGCTGGTGGCGCAGGGCAGGGTTCGGCCCAGCGTGGTTGTTGGGTGAAGGGTTTGAGGAGACCTGGAAGAAAAACTGATGAGAGCTTTAGACCTGGTCTGGACCCAGACTGTCGTTGCAGGGTTTTCTTATGTGCTGCACCTATTTATGCAAAAGGAGTGACATTTTTTAAAAAATAACGTCACTACTGGCAACTGGTTTATAACACTGTAATGGGAAGACAGTATGAGCTGGTGAAATTCTGTGAAAGCGTAAGATGGTGGTGGAAACTCAGACTATTGCACTGATCTTGGGGGGTTGAAAAGGTGATTTATGTTTGTGAAATCCTTCCCAGTGGGTAGATAGGAGCTGTGCTTCTGTTAACTCTACATACATAATTAAAACTATGCAACTTTTTTATAGAGAAGACCTTCATTGAGTCCTGCTAGGTAGTACACTAATAAACTGACAGCAACTTCTTGTTTGCCCTTTTTAAGTTTAAGAGCGCCCTCTCATCAAGCACTGTTACAGGAGCTGTGCAGAGTGTGACAGGAAGTCCCCCTGCAGCCTGTTAGGAAACAGGGTGGTCTGGGTATGATGAGAGTTTTTGTTCAAAGTTGCAATGGTTTCTTCTCATTCGTCCTCACTTCCTTTTCCTACCACTCAGCCTGTTTCTGAAAATTTGGCAGATAAGGGGTACTAAAACTCTAAAATCTCAGTCCTGAATAATAACAGTCACTTCAGAGTCTGTAATGTTATACATGAAGTTAGGACTTCTCATCTGTATCACTTATTTTTATATATATATAAATATTATTTAATTCTAATTTCATTCGTCAGCCACTTTATCACCTTGTCATTTAGGATTTCAGGTATTGGGTTTTTTTTAGAAGAAAATATTTTTAAAATTTATTCTGTCAGCTTGCATTTGTGTTGCTTTGTTTTTAGAAAGTTACAGATTATTGCTTATATAGAAATATGATGAAATTCATAATTTCTCAACGTTTTCCACACATATAGACTACATTCTTTGTGAGATGCTGCCAGTTAGACTATTTTTGAATCAAGCTCTGTTGTCTTCATGATATCAAGGCTAAGTACTTCACTGACCTGCGGAGATAATGTACAGGTGAAGTTATCCCTTGCATGCTGTCAGTGACCTTTCATGCAGAAATCCCCTGGGATTCTCATCCTCTGCTTGGATTAAGGTTCTTCCAAAGCTGCATTTTTTTTTATGCCCTGATATTGTATGTTCAGATTTATTTTAGACAGAAAAATAATTTAATTAAATTTGCTGTTAGTTTTAATTTTGAAGTGCTGCTTTTTTCATCACCTTAAAACACCTTTGCACATACTGGTGTTTATATGCAACTTCTTGGTACCAATACTTTCCACATCTGGGTAACAGATTGGAATTGGTACAACCCCAATGTCCAACAAGTCTCAGGCAAATGCAGGAAATTGCTTTGCAAAAATATTCTGAAAATAATTTGAACCAAAATAATCTTTGGGTTTTTTTCTCACAAGAACAGCAAAGTTTTATATAAAATTGTGATAAACACTAGGTAGGAAAGTATATTCACATTATCTCGAAGTGGATGTAGTGATTTAAATACAAATTTATTTATAATATGAATCTGTGCATGTGCTTGTAAATGAATTAGCAAAGATTCAGGCCTTTCTTGTCATCTTTGCGATGCTGTCATTTTTTCCTAGTGGCAGCCTCTATTGCATACTCAGGCTGGTACAGTTTGCCTTGTGTCTAATTAACGTCTCATGGTGCACTTTGGAGGCAACCGATATTTAGCATATACATTTTTATTGGGAAAACTTGTACATTGGTAGCACACACAAGTTTGATAGAGGTAGCTGAGAAATAATTTCCATAAATGATAAGAAAATTTTTGTTCCCTATACCCTCAAAAGTAGCAATAGTTTTAGGGGAATTTTAAAGGATAAATGGTCTAAACCTTATCAACAATGTAACTTTAGTTACCCAAAATGTTTGGATATTTGAGGAAGAAAATTGAAAATAGTTTCATTTCAATTCAAATATAAAATAGAGGTTCCAACATTTTTTGGAGTAGGTGAGAAGGATGGAGACTGGCTATGTTATATATCATATTATATATAAAATCAGCTTGATCTCATAGATCTTTCCAATATCTTGTGTTCACAATTTGGGGGGAAATAAAAAGTATTATAGATCGGGCTCATCTGATTCTTCTTTACGCTTATGAGCACCCAAGAGATTGGCATAGCAATAGTAAAGTAAATATCTGATGCCCTCTAGTACCATCATGGTAGTAGCAAAGGAAATGCTGTTATCTGCCTTTGCAAAGGGGTAACTGAGGCACTGCTCAATTGAGCCCCAGAGAGGACTGTTTTGTCAGCTTTCCTCTTTGTGGCTTGTCAGCGCAAAGAAATCTTCTTGTTGGTTTTGTGGCTCCTGTGGGGCTCTCGGTAAAGCTCCCACATGTTGCTGTCTAAAATCCTGTATCCTTGGGTGGCGTTTAGACCTTCAGTATTCAGGACATTGTTTTTCCTTACTCAGAGGAATAAATGATTAGTTCATCAGCTGTAGATTGGTGTGCGACTTTGCAGGTAACTCCAACAATGTAAATGTAAATTCAGCTCTAGCAGTTTTGCGATGGGCAGCAGGGTAAAAATGCCCCCCTATTTGGGATGGGAATGTGCCTCCCTATCTCCAGACAAGGTTTCTTTTAGGTAGCTCATCTGTTGTGCTAGGCCAACCTGCAATGGGGATTCAAGCATTGTTTATAGCTTTGTTATGCGAGTCTGTAGGGTAAGACATAAGCGCAGTTTAATGAGGCTCTAAGAAAGAGAGTTTTGAGTAACTTACATATTCTCTGAGTTTCAACAGACCACTGTGCTGTAGCTGAACTATGACTTCTAAGTAGTTCTTAGTGCCTTGAATCTTATTTTCATGCTTTTAATGGTTATGTTATTTAAAGCCATTATTTGTTGGTCTATAATCTGAAAATGTCTTAAAGAAGCAGGTATCTGAATAAAATTGCTTGTGAAGTTTTCTTTGTGGAAATAAAAACACAAAACTTGCCATATAAAATGTCAGAAGTGGCAGTGCTACATAAAACCCCTGCAGGACTGTTTTTTTTTTTTTTTTTTTTTTTTTTAAGAATAATGGAAAAGTGTAATTTATGCCTAGATAATTAGTGGTGTTTTACCACTGAAATGTACACCACTTGGAGGAATAGTCACCGGAGCCTTTCACACCTGCATGGGGTATGAAATTCCAAACAATTAAAACAATATTTCCTCCCGAAAAGAAGTCTATTGTGCCTTAGCAAAAAGCATATTGCAGGAGTGAAAACAAATGTGGTAAAGCAGAATGCGTGATACATGGGAAATGTACTGTCAAAGACTTTCTGACACATCTTTTCATTCCATAAATTAAAAACATAATAACTTCATGAGCAAGTGTCACTTGGAAGGCTGAATTTATTGTACTATTCCTTGTGAAAGGCTTTTGCAAGAATGGTAACAGGGATTTGTGTGGTTTTGTTTGTTTTTTTTAAAAACAGAACAAAACAAAAAAGGTACAGTGCCATTTGGTCTGTCTGGTTGGGAACCGAAAACAAGTAGTATGGGTTTAAAAGTAATCTTAAAAATGAACAACTTGTTTGTATTCCTACTTACTTATTAAGTTTTTATGTTAAACATTAGTTCACTTTGTCCTGTCTCTGCTGCATAGGTGTTCACTCTCTATTTCTTCAAAGGGGAGGAAAAAAGACTGCAGTGTATCAGTCACTTCATTTTTACACTTGCATATTATATGGATGTCATTAGATTTTAGTTGTTACATTTAAAAAATTTTATATGTACCTTGAGAAAGTGAATACCTAAAAAGACGGATCTTTTAGTTGACAGCTCCAAAAGACATTCCTGAGTGTTTGTGGAAATATATTAAAATTATTTCTTTAGAAAAGAAAAGGAGATGAGTTGTTTGACAGAAAAAAAAAATTGACTTGCGTTAGTTTGTGTTTTCATGGTCACCTTTGTAGAGAAAGGGTGAAAAAGCATTTAAGAAAATGAAAGCTGAAATCCTCTGCATCCATGCTGCAACGCAGGAAGAGCTGCCTGTGCTCCCCAGGCGCTTGGTGCTGTCCCTCTCCTGGTTCCCTATTTTTGGAAGCTTCTGTAGAAGGTCAGCGGGAAACATAACCCCTGGCTCCGAAGGCAAAAGCAGCCTGGATTATCATTCACGAGAAACTAAAGACGGATTGCTAGTAGAGAGCAAATAGTTACTCCTGTTAGTATTTCCTAGATGAACGCAAGCAGCTTAAATTTCAGTTGTTCAAAATTAGTTGCTGAATTAAAAAAAATATTTAGCTCTATTCCCCCCCCCCCCTTGGTCAATCATTCATTGCTTATATCTAATGTTTGAAATCTAATCACTGTTGCTGAGAAAATATTTCAGGAAACTATCTAGACAAAGCCTTTTAATATAGATTTTAAGAGAACAGCTATTTGTCAATTTGATAAGAATAAATCATATATACATTAATAATCATATACTTCGTTCTGTTTTAATGTGCAATTGCTGCACTTATATTAGGAAGCAATAGACACCTATATTGATACTTTGTGTTTTATGAGAAATAGCCATTGAAAGAAAAACATACAGCAGATCACAAAGGAGTTGTTTGAAAATTCCTCGTTTCCCTGATGGTTGTCTCATATTGAGGCTTCTTGGCTCTGGTCTCTCTGGTCAGACTGGGATGCACTGGACAGGAGATTGCTTCCTGTATCTGTGAGCTGTGCTGGGTTTTGTCTCTAAAAAAAAAAAAAAGAAAGGGTGAGAGATTGGGATACAGGGGAGTGTCAGGGTAAGACACACGGAGGATTTGACTCAGGGTTTTGGTCCTAGTACGCCTGTGCCCATCCTGCTCTTTAGCTCCAGCTCCCCAAGTGTGTCTTCATGAGTGTGACGGTGCTGGGTTTGCCTGTCATGGCCAGGGCTCTGGTCCCCCGCGCATCCCTGCTTGGGAGCTGTGGCTTCGTCCCTCTCGTGCCGATTGGTGGCTGCGACTCTCTTAAGAAATCTCAGTATATGCCTTCTCCAAGGAAAGCTGGATTTGTGTTGTCTTTTAAAAATCTTTGTAATATTAACTAAAATAATAAAATCTTCAGTATATTTAGAAGTTGCATTTTAAAATTCTAGTCCTTCAGAAGAGTAGAAAGTGCCAATTTCATCATTTAATGAATACCAAAAGCTGATTTATGGCTTCTTTTGACATTCAGTCATGCGGCAGAGGCAAAGGAGCAGCTGGTAATGCGACCAGTAAAAGTTAAAATAAAGGGGAGGAAATGCTATATAACAGAAGCAGAGGGATATTATTAGCTCCTGCATTCTGCTAGAGAAGATCTAGGGAATGAAAGAAGCTCTCTAGGAGGCCAGGGAAATTTTCCCAAGGCTCCCGTACCCATCTCCCACACACCAGCTTTCAGGACTGGTGTTTTCCAGCGGGAGCCAGTCTGGACCAGGCTGTGCCATGACAGAGATGAAGGGCGAAAGATGCAGAGAGGTGCTGGGCAATCCCACAGCTGAGTCCAACACTTTCAGTGTGTTTTTGCTAAAAAGGATTTCTTCAGTGTAATTAAGTGTGCTGGATAAGAGATAAAAATGGCATGAGTTGAGGCAGCTTGGGGAATTAAAACTGAACTTTTTTCTGTGTGTTGTGTTATCAAATTGGGCAGGACGAGGGTGACCCTTCATTTGAAGGCAGGTGGCAAAGTACAGACCTGCTGGACAGACATTGACTATTGCACCTGGATTGCAATGCTCAGAGGATGCCGTGTCAGTAACACATGGAAAATTTGGATTCCTGTTCCTGTCCTGTACAGCCCTCTGTCATGGGAAACATGGGGCAGTCTGTCTCCTAACCTTACCGAGACTGCTCGTAGGGCCTTGAGTCTTGCTCATACATTGCTCAGTGAGAAACTGCTCCACACATTGATTGCTCTGGCAGCGCAACCTCCTCTTCTTCCTCCTCCTATTTGACCACTCACTTCCTAAGATGAGCCCTCAACCCCCTGAGCTCAGTAGGCTGGCAAAGAATGTGAGGTGCTGTAATGTGTGCAAATTCAAATTTCTGCAAGGAGTGAAAAGGCAGGAAAAATTAACATTAGTAATATTTAACTTAAAAAAACAAAACCCAAACCCCAACAAACCAGACAATCCAAAAAAACCCACAACACCCACCCCAACTTTCTTAAAAGAGAAAGAAGCTCTTCACATAGGAAACCACAGAAGGAGCATTTAGAAGGGCAAAGGAATTCAAACCCTGGAAAAGGTACATGCGATACCAAATGAGGCCATGTCTGGCTCACAATGGTTTCTGCACATATTCCAGATGAAACTCCTCTTTCTTAAATACTAAGAGAGTTGAACCATACCCAATACACTGAAGGAGATACCGTTGACACTTGCGCAATGGCATAAATACTTCCCTGCATCTGCCGAGGACTCCTTTTGTGATACAGCATAAGATAGCATTCACTGTTTTCGTAAGTGCATCGCGTTGATGCTGATAGTTATTGCAGGATTAGCTCAGGCACACAACTGCTTCTCAATCATTTGCAGCTTTTACTGAGCTATCAAATTGTAAGAATAAACCCTTGCAATTAGTCTCGTGCGTTTAACATTGTGTTTTACACTATGGAGATGTCACCCTCAGGTGCATTTTTTCTCTTAAGTTTAGCCAGTTCCCCGTGTGCAGCAGCCCCTGAATTCCTTTCTGCTGGCAATGCTTTTCAACTTAATTCATTGAAAGATCTTGTATTTTTGTCTCAAGATAGTGAAGGAAAATACATAAAGATCTGTCCCATAGCTATTCTTGATGATTTCTCTTCAACTTGATACTTCTCAAAAATACTCATTTCCATTTTGTCTTGGCTCAACTTCTCATGCAATTTACAATTTCTCTGCTAATCTTTAATCTTCTTTTGAGTAATGTTTCTCCACGTCAAATGGTTTATTAATGTCCAAATATAAGAGATCTCTTACATCAGCTTTCTTTGACAGAAGTTTTCTATAAGAAAAAAGTTATTTAACTGGGTACACACAATACTTGGTAAGCTGGTCTATGCTATACACCTGCTTTCCCCTTTGTCTCATCAAGCTTCTCTCTGCTTTCCCTTGAGATTTTTCAAAAGCATTAAATACTTAAATCTAATTCTTTGGAGTAATTTCTCTGAGCTCTATTTTTAAATATCGGCACTATATTCTTGCACTAGATTCTTTTTTATCATCTGGAAGCATGTAATATGTAATTTATTACGTATTATAATAAATACATAATGTAGCTACTTCTGCCTTTCTTTCACTTCTGTGTACGCCAACCTGGATATATTAGAGTTTTGCTTCCATCTTAGATGAGATCATCTCATATCCTTATTGCCATTATTTATATCACCCTGATCCATCTTGAAAACTGAGGTCAAGTTCTCATTTAAAGCTGTATCTAGATCATCTTTGATCTATGTCCTATCTGTATTTTATAACACCTTTTTTTTTTTGCTCCCTTGCTGTTCTCCTCTTATTTGTATACAACAATCTTGTTGCTGTTTGTTCTGAAATACAACTCTTCAAATTTGCAAAACAGCATTTATTCAAATTGTATTCAAAAATAGAATAATCTCTTTTACAGACAGTGTGATATTTTTCATATACCTTAAACTTTTTTCTAAATCCGTTTTGCACTTTTTAAAATCAAGTGTGTATTTGTGTCATCTTAGAAAGCGAGGTATGTTTTGTTTATTAAAAAAAAGAGCTAAAAAGGAAAAGCAACAGCTCCCAAACTGCAGATTGAAAATTAGTTTGTCCTTAGCAAGTGAGATGGTTTTGGCAGCAATCGCACTAAACAGGGATTTTCCAATCTTGGCTGCTAACATGAGATTCCTTGTTTGGGATCACATTGCTGGTAGATTACAGAATTGGCCACAGAATAGACACACTACTCAAATGACAGATTTGTCCAACCTGTGCCGTGTTACAGGAAACGGGGCCATGTTTTGTAAACCAGAGCTAATATTTTCCATCTGTAACCAAGTACAAGACTGATGAAGGACATAAAGAATATTCTGCAATGGAGAATGACTGGAAGAAGAAATCCCTAGTCTTCAAAAAAAATTTGCACTTCATTTTTGTTTAGTTCATTATAATTTGTAGTGCCCTGAAAATGAATGTTATTCTTTTCTAGAAAAGTGTACCTTAAACAGCCCAAAGCAGCTATGAGCAGACAGATTCTCCAGAGAGACTTTTGTAGCTCTTCTGCACTTTAAGACAAAATATTTCCATTTAGTAGTTGACTTTGTAATATTCCCATGAAAATGCATTGTGTATGTTGTTGGGCAAAATGTCAAAGATGGGTCAGTTATGATGTGCTTCCTGCCCCCCTCCTTCCTACAGGACTGAACAGGCTCTGCCAAATTTGATTTCTTTCCTAGTATACCCAAACTTATATACGTTATGAGAAAACCAAGACTCCTACTTCTGCTTTACCCCAGCAATCTGCATTGAACGTGACAAATCTAGAAATGAAGTGCTAGGTATTGGCCATAAAGAGCTTCCTATTTCTCACACAAAGAATGAGCAATGGTAAATATGTCACGTGTGTCCACTTCCATAAATGCCTTGGTACCTGGGGATAGCCAACTTTTAGTAATTGTTAACAGATATTTAGCTTATCGTAGCACTAAAAGGTCCCACTGAAGTACCGCTTCCCATTTGGGGAGCGGGGAGATGGACTCTCCTAAACCACTGAAGAGATGCCCATACTGGAGCTGCTCCTCCTTGATAGTCAGTGGACGGAAGTAACAATGCATCTCTTCCTGAAACAGGTATCTCCAGCAGGCTGGGTGAATCCTGCCCTCAGCTGGCCACTTCTTTTCCCTGATTGTAGAGGGAGAGCTGCAGATGTTTACATTGTATATCCCTGACCCTCAAAGTTGCTGAGCGTCTTGCAGCCTCTAAGCGTAACATGTGAATACCTGTCATTTTTCTGATTTGTCCTCACTAGAGGAGAGCTCACTGGGAGATGCTGTTGCATTTTCAAAATAGGTTTAGAGAGAAGGGGAGGCTCTGGCTGGGGTGGTGGCAGGGTAGTCCTCTGTCAAGAGCTCTTGCTGAACTCATCACATGTGGACCAAGTGCATGTGGACAGGAGTTCACACTTGCAAGACTGGAACCATGTTTTAGAAGACAGGGCCAGAAGTGCCAGTGTGAAAGTGAGAGCTGTGTAAAATAAAATAAAAAAAAAGATCATAATGGCCCTCAATGGACGATAGCAGGGTGCAAGAGGGGAGGTGCTTGCCAGGCTGGGACTTCCAGGGCACTGAGGTGACGTACCCAGCAAACGATGCTGGTTTTGTGCAGAACAGATGGCCACAGAAGTTTCACACTTGTGGAAGGGGATTTCTAAAAGGGCAGAATTTGGCTCGAAGTATTTCTCCGAGGTTGTGGTGCCTGCAGCAGTCATGGGGCTCTGTTTTAACCACAGTGTGAAAAATGCTGTATGTGTAAAGTAAATAGTCCTCTGCCTAGTTGTGTTCGATAGCAATGACTGTGCAAAGCCCAGGAGTAGCTAATTTTTTTTTTTTTCATAAAGATTGTCACTCCTGTAAACCACTGCACACACTTCCACCCTAACTTCCATCTGCACAGAGCAGCACATGTGATGTGAGTAGCACATCTAGGACTGTGATGGAGGTGTACAAATATTTTAAAATGCTCCTAGAAAGTAGGTTTTATGTATAAAGATTAGCAAATCACTGGTGGGAAACGCAACTCAGTTACGTGTTTCAAGAGAAACAAAGTAGCAGAGGTGACTTTCTTTTACCAGACAACGGACCCGGCTGTAAAATTTCAGTTAGTAATTATATATTTCTGATATATAGAGAGACAATTTATTTAACTTCTCAGTGCTTGTAAAACACAAAGATACTTTCAAGTAAAGTTTAGTATCAAATGAAATGGTTTTCTCATATGGAGTAACAAACTTTTCTAGGAGGATACAGCCTGTAGTGATGTTACAGCCTCGGCCTTCAGTAGGCTATATAATATACCCTCTCAAACGGTAACAGTATTAGGGACAGTTACTTCAAAGAAGCTGTCACCCTACCTTAGGTAGTCAGTGACTATTAAAATAGCGATGAAAAAAATTGGATACTGCGGTTAGGGGGTTCATCTGGGGGAATGGGTACCTGCTTAAGGTGACTGCTGTTCCAGACTGGGAGTCTGTGCTAGTCTTATTGTAAACTAAGACTCTGAGCAATGGTCTGGGACGTATTGTGGTATTTGTAACTACAGTCTGAGTGAATACTAACAATTCAAATTAGTCTTAAAGAAAGGGTTTGAGGTGTCTAGCTATAAGGGGGGGTGTGTGTGTGTGTGTGCTTTTTTCTGCATTTTCATCTGGTAGGAGTGAGAAATATATTTCCAAGGTAAGTCTTGAATTTGCTTTAGGTTGGGGTTTAGGATAAGAGCTCTCCTTGGGCCAAAAAGTAGGTGTACTTGTGTATTTGGTAATATTAATTCTTCTAGAGTGAACACTGGTATTGTTTTAATGTTATACCTTTTTCACTTTATGAAGCAATAATCATTGATGCTTGGTATTGCTTTTGCTAAGGGTAAGTCTAGAGTTCAAGCTTTGCTTAGGTCTGATTTGAGCAACAGAGAAGCCTCATTATTAACAGTTCATGTTAATCACAGGGAGATGGGACAGCAGAGCCGAGTACCATTTCCCACATCTTCAGCCAGGAGGAATTGAAAGAGCAGCACTTTGGTGGTTGCTGTGAGGGGATGAAATTAAGTTTGGAATTGGAGAGCTTCTTTGACCTAGATAACAGAGATGCACAATAAAGCTAATCCTCCCAAAACGAGAGCTGGTGTTGGAATTGCTAAATGCCGCCTTACTCTTTCAAAGCAGGTCACGGACAATTGGCTGTCTCTATTCACTGGGTCAGGGCTTAGGGTAGTGTTTTTTCTGGCTGGTTCAGGTGAAAGCTGCTCGTAAGTCTGCTGCCTTATGCCAGTTTTGGCCAGGCAGTTTAAGGGCAGACATTAGCGCTCTCATGCACAGGCTGCTCCTCTTGTCTGGTAGGCTGCTGTTGATTTTAAGATTAGTGACAAAGTTGGGAAATAGGGTTATTTCAGAAAAATAGAGGTAGCTGAGCCTATATAACTAGTGGATCTCTTAACGTCTGCAGCTACAAGATAAAGGCCAGCTTTAGCAGACACACACATTTCTGTTCAGCATTTGCCAGAAATACCCATGATGATTGTGACTAGGTCTCCTGATTGTGGCTTTGTTTATGAGTAGAATTGGAGCTAGCTTTACAGCTGTCAACACAGGGGATTCAGACACACATTTATTGTGGGAACGCAGTCCTGCATAGGTAGGATGAGAGCTGGCACTTGCAGGAACCTGCTCCTCTTTGGAAGAGGGTTAAGTTTTAGTTTTCCTAAACTGAACTAAACGCTTCTGTAGTATTAAGGCAGTGGTTAGTGCTGAGATGGAGACTCCAGCTCAGGAAAGCCAAGGCTGATGGTTCAGTTCTTGGATCCTTGTACTTTAGTCAAAGTTGGATGAGGAAAAGGAGAATGCTTTATCATGTCCAGTGTTGGTCAGGGATACACCATCTTGCTAAATAGAGCCAGCCTTGCAGCTCCCACTACCAGGACCCCAGCTGGTCCCCACAACTGGTTTGCTAATTTTGATTCTAGAACGAGTTACCAAAGGCTAGATCTAGTGACAGCTAAGGGTGGAGGTTAGCAGTGGGACTGCACACTTGCTTCTGCTCTTTGCCCTGCCTTTCAGGTTTAGGCTGGAGGCTGGGTCTGGGTGTGTGGTTGTCCAGTGACTCATCCTGGGGCAGTGCTTGCAGGTGGGATTAACACCGGATTAAGTAAAGATATGGGACCAGAAGGAATTAAACACCTTATCTGTTCAGTTCTTCCCATTGTTTCCCATTTTGGGAAATTTACTTCCCAGCCTGTGTCCAACTCGCTCGGAAGCTCCTTTTGCGGGTGACATGTGAATCTCGGAGCACAGCTCTGACCCTTTACATTTCTTTTCAATGGTAAATTGTTATTTATAGCAAGGAGTTTGACAGAGTCTGTGGAATTATTGGCTGTATGTTTTATAAAGCAAGCCAAACGAGGAACAAAAATAATTTGGATTCAAATTCCTCTAAGCCCAAGCTCTGCATTAACTGTGCTGCTATTCATGGGTTCCATAGAAATCTGCATTAAAGCCTTTCAGATTTGTTCAGTTTTTCTGTTATCTTGCAGAATTTGGACCTCTAGCCTAATTAAACCCTGGAAAAACAAGAATTTGGTGTAGCTGGAAATTTGATAGCAGACATGGAAGAAGATGGTGCATAAACTGTTAAATTGCTGCCACGTGAGGACACAGACAGGAGGAATATATGGGGTGACAGGGGACTGTGGTGTTACCGTTTGGGAAAAGCTGTTGCGTTTTGCAGAGCGTTTCTCCAGGATGGGGAATGACCTGGGACGCCCTGGAGACATACCTGGGCACCAAGTCAGAGTCATGCGCAAACATGTGGCGAGGGACTGACTTGCACTTTGCCCTGACCGTTCGCTTTTCCATTTGCACAGCAAGTAGGTTGGTCATCACGCAGGCAAGTTAAGAGGCTGCCATCCTCCTGTGGCGGGAGAGCAAGCTCCTGGGGTTAGGAAAGTCATTGAGAGGGCAGTTAAGAAAAGCCGTAGCCAGATGGGATTGTAAGCTGCTGGGAAAACACTAGGGAAGAATAGGGAAAATGGTTGTAATATTTGTAAATATTATCTGCATCAAACTACATGTATCTTGGCATTGTGAAA
The DNA here is from genome assembly GCF_000699105.1 of Pygoscelis adeliae. NCBI lineage: Eukaryota > Metazoa > Chordata > Aves > Sphenisciformes > Spheniscidae > Pygoscelis > Pygoscelis adeliae. The sequence goes on along the minus strand of NW_008825156.1, from coordinate 3,482,077 downwards.
AGCTTTGGCAGTGCTTTGCAAAGAATTAGGTCTGCAGTGAAATGGGAGCGGATGAAAACTGGAAGCGATGGAGCTAAACACTACTGAGGCTTTACCCTTCCAAATGTTCACGTGGACCAGCTTGTGTTGTCCCCGTTTTGATCACCTGCTTGCTGCTGAGTATTTTCCCTTTCCTGCTTGGACTTAGTAGAGCAGCAGTCTAACAAAGTACTGGATTTCTTTTCCTCCTCTGCTCTGGTAATTACCCCGTTAGGAAGATGCAAGCAGATTTGAAGCATGCCCCTGAGCTTTTGGGAGTTCTAGTGAGGGTCCCTGTGCATGTCCAGCACTCCCAGGGGTCTTGTCAGACTAGAAATGGGAGTTCTGGTGTTGCTAAAAGGGGAGAAAAATCGGTATTTAGTGCCTTTCCTCATAAACACCAAACTTGCTCAGCCCTGCACGTTATGGTGGACTATGCTCAGGTCCTTGGTGAGCCTGGGCTTTCCCAGTCCATCCCCTGTCCTCCAACATATTTGCTGTGCAGTTAGACAGCCTGGGGCTGCGTGTGTTGAACCAGAAGGTCCTGGGGGCCGTTCCCCCCAGTCTCCCTGCAGTGCATATCGTCCACACTTTCCTCACCATGGGGGACACCCCTGAAGGCTGGTATTTCATATTGCCACGTTGCCACGACCCTCCATGACAAGGAGAAAACTTCAGTCGCTAGCCTCATTGGGTTGCAAACCTTTACGAATACCGCAACTAATAGCCCGGGTAAGTGGAAGATTAATTTCTATACCACCTGGTGGCAAGCTGTGGATTAGGCTGCTGTCCCTCGTGTGGGTTTAACGTTGGAGGAATGGGGCACTGGAGTACCCAGACAATTGGCCTCTTGTTTAAACAATGAGCTTCTTGGTCTTGTTAGCCAGCGCTCTTAAATTTTCATTTTATTCTGGTATGAAGGCTTGTGTGATGTGGAGAATTGCTTCAGCACAGAAAGACTGTAAACCTGTTCAATTAAAGGAAATGCTCAGATCCAGCTGTTGGCGTCCCATGAATGCCAGTGCTCCTCACGGAGAAAATAAGACTGACACACTCTGCCCTTGGAACAGATACAATGATTTGTGCCTTAATTCTCCTGAAAAAAGAGCCTTTGTTGGGGAAGGACGGTTGGGCAAAAGGGGAGGAATGCAAAGCTTGGTGCAGAAAATGCCCAGCCAGACAAAGTCTTCTGCAGATAACAGTGAGGTCTCTATAGTATGAGCCTCGTAAAAAGGCGCTGTAAGAAGCACGTACAGTACAAGCTCCTGTTACAACTATAGAATTGTCTTGTAAATTTTGAATGCTTTCCTCTCTTATGAAAAAACATATGTTGCAGAGTAACTTACCCTATGCTTTCACTTCCAAGAAACAGGCTAACAAGCAGAGCTGTGGTGTGCACCACTTGCTGTGCGTGCAGGAGCGTACTCCGCACCGTTTGCGTCTGGTTTTTCAGTTGCCTCGGTTTTGGTGACATGTCACTGCACTCATTCGTGGGTGACAGGATCGTTTGGGCAGTACTGGATGGTCAGTTGGTTATGCCAGATGTCTTTGTACAGGTCAGGAAAAAATGTGTGTGTGTGTGTATAAAAGATCTTTTATCTCTTTTGTATATTTTTGGTATATATACACATATAAATATATATGTATGTTGTCTATAATAGTATATATTATTTTTATATATAAAATATATGTATTTATATATACATATATGAAGGGCTGTGGCAGTTTCAGTAGGTGCTGAATACACTTCAACTACAAATGCACAGCAGCTGACCTAATGCTTGTGTCTCAACCAGGAGCTGAGTACCTAAGACTGGGTCAGGGGAAGGGAGATGTTGGGATGGGGCAAACCACAGGAAGAAATGATGGGCCATTGACCCAGGCTTCAGCTGAGTGGCACGAGCCATCTCCCATGTCCCCAGAGGTGATGGAGCCTGGCACCCCGAATCCTTGCCCCAGAGCAAGTGCTGGAAACCTCTTGTCTGCCACCAGGAACCATCGTGTCTCTGGAAATGCAGCTTTCCCCACTCCTGCTGCCTCTTCACCCTCAGCCTCATTTTGTTCCCTGTCTAAAAATTGTGACATGAGGGCTTTGAAATGTCACTGGCCACAGTTTCAGCTGCTGAGGTGGAAACGGGTCTCCAAATGGCCCTCGGTGGCAGGTTACCTGCTGCTGGCCCTTAGCAGGGTTAAATTTGTCACACAGGTTGAAACAGAAAAAGTTGCATTTTAACACACTAGCTGGGACTGTGAGGCGCACAGGATTGCAGTCCATTGCTGAACTGGGTAATGAAGTACTTGGCTCTTAATTGGCCACTCCAAGTGTCTTTTTTAATCAAGCATATGTCTATCTTCATCTGTCTATCTACCTATATATGTATATACATGTAAATAAATATTTATGTACATATGTGTGGCTCTGTGTGTGTATATATGTAGCATTTATGTACATGCACATATTAAAAAAAAAAAATCAAATGCCTGACTTTCTTGCCAGGCTGAGAAAGGGCCGCAGTGCTTGAAATCAGTGCTGAAGATGCAGCGGCCACTGGGTCAAAGCTTTGCAGCTTTTCTAATGTGTGACTCTTGTTTCAGGCAGCAGCTGAGCCCACAGCCTCTGTGCAAGGAGTTTCACTGAAGAAATCCCCTCTGCATGTGCCCAGCAGCCAAAATTGGCCTTTTCTAGTGGATGGTGAAACACTGGAAGACCTTTGAAGGACTGCAAAGGAAGGAAGGAAATTGTTACCATGTGGTTTGTCTTGCTGTTTAAGTAAGTGGGGTGCGAATAGCAGGCCTTGTCCCCCCACTTCATTTATTATTATTGTGTATTTTAAATACACATTATTAGGACGAGAGGAAATGGCCTCAAGTTGCACCAGGGGAGGTTTAGATTGGACGTGAGGAAAAATTTCTTTACTGGAAGAGTAGTTAAACATTGGAACAGGCTGCCCAGGGAAGTGGTTGAGTCACCATCCCTGGAGGTATTTAAAAGACGTGTAGATGCGGCGCTTAGGGACATGGTTTAGTGGGCATGGTGGTGGTGGGTTGACGGTTGGACTCAATGATCTTAGAGGTCTTTTCCAACCTTAATGGTTCTATGATTCTATTCCGCTAGTAACAAATTGAAAGAGCTGCTTTGTAAATAAAAAAATAAATACTTCTAACATTCAGCATGATATGATGTATACATGGTTTTCTTTCAGATAAGTTAAAATGGTAAAACCAGAAAAGAGCTGTGGTGCAGTTGATGAGGTGGTATAAACCAAAGTTGTGATGCTAAGGTGAGTGGGCTGAAAACAGGCAGTTGATGCCTCCCAGTGATGTTCCTCTGTGTTTGGATCAACTATTATCACATAAGAACATAGGATAAATGGTCAAAAGCATCCAAGCAGCTCTGGAGCCAAAGCCCAGTGAGTTTTGTAGATGAGTGTAGATGCTTTCAAGACTTTTTCCCTCAGTGGGCTAGCAGAGTGACAGTACTCTTAGACAAAGTTACAAGGCCAGATTATTGCAGTGAGGAATGTCTCTAACCATTAACCTTGCTTTGGATTCAGGTTTTTGCAGATGTGCTGCCATGAGGAGGAAAAGCAGAAGGCTTGGCCTCAGGAGCTACAGTTCTTTCCCACCACACTTGTACGTGTTCCTACACCCTCAGCATCTCTCCTGCTGCCATGGAGGTGCTGCATGGGAGCAGTCTGCCTTGCCTGTGCCTTCACCTTTGGGACTGTGGCTGACGGGGTGGGTCTTGCTGTAGCAGAAGGCTGCTGATGTGCACAGAGGGAGTGTTTACCCACCACCTCCCTCGACAGGACTTCAGCTCACGCAGAGCAGGGCTGTGTGGTGAGGGGGAGTGGGGGACACAAAACCCTTCCAGCCTTGAAAAATGCCAGTGGGGCTGCAGGCAGGCTCCTGTTGCACAGCAGCCAGACTGGCTGGCACCCCAACGGGGCGCTTCATCCCCAGACAGCTGCAGCCAGCCATGACAACACCCATGCTGGGCAGGAGGGAGGGGGATGCGATCAGTCAGGGCAGGCTGGAGGGCAGCTGTGGGGGAGAACCTCAGTGGCACCCAGGGGGGCTTCTTCATGTGACACACAAACCACTTGCACTGCAGCTGTGAGACACCAACCACTTGTGCATGCCCCATGTGCACACCACACTTGAGACACAGAACACACACCCCTGCACATCTAAAACACACAACACCCACCGGAGGCAAAACCCACTCATGCACACATGAAAAACAGAGTAGGTGTATGCTGCACACTTGGGATACAAACCATGCTGGTGCCAGGCAGTGGAGACAGGACCTGCGTGCTACTCATGCAACACACAGGCGAGTCACAAAACAGTGGGGTAGTGCACCGTGTGTGCCCCACACCACCTGTGCTCACTGCACACCTGTGTGCTGCACAACACCCACACCTGCTGCACACTTGCACCACAACACACTGGTGTGTACCACACAACGTCATGTGCCACTTGCACCACAGCACACTTGCAAGTACACAACACTGCATTGCACACTTGCAGCACAAGACACTCAGGCATCGCACACGTGCAAGACACCTGTGATGCTGCTGCACTTGTGTGATGCACCACATGTGGGACACCACATGTACGCTGCACATATGTAACACCACGTTTGCCACACACCTGTGACATACCACATGTGACACCACACAGGACATGCCACACACATTACACCCCACATGTATGATGCTACATGTCAGACCCCACATGCATGACACGACACCACACCTGTGATGCTGCATGTGTGATGCACCACATGACAGCACGTGCTGCACACATGACACCACACGTGATACTGCACACATCACACCCCACATATGCTGCACACCCAAGACACACCACACTTGTGATGCCACATATGACACCATGCACGTGCTTGCAGACATGACACACCACAAATGCATGTTGCATACCACACATGACACTGCACATGCGTGAAGCTCCACGCAGGACACTCCACATGCATGTGCCCACATACATACACACACGCTACTGATGACGCAAACCACAATACCAGTCCCCTGAATACATGGACACATATGACACAACACATGCCCACTGCACACTCACCCAACACACCTGCACACAGCACTGCTGTGCCCTGCACCCCCCCAACTCACACATGCATTTTCTGCCACATGTGGGCCCCCCCTTGTCATTGTCATCACACACACACACCCCCGTCGTGTCCCCTTCCATGGGTACTTACTGTGCAAGGAAGATGCTGTTCCATAACTCAAGCTCAATAAAGTCTTGCACCATAACCACAGTAGGTTTTTTTGGACATGTTTGTTATTATATTATTGGACCCTTTTCTCACATCAGACACTTCACTTCAACAACATGCCCGCACATTGTACAGACACTCGTGGTCTGTCCTCTGACAGCAGCCCACCCCTCCGCTTACCCGTCAAACCCCATTGTCTGTTAGGGGATGCTTTTACAGTTCAGGTTTCCCAGCTACTTGCTTTCTTACACTGGTCGGACTGACAAGAAGCAAAAGCAAAGCACATCACCCCCGGGTAGTAGAGCTGAGGAGGAGGCAGCATGCATCCATCCAGCTCCACTCAGACATAGTCCTTGCCTCTGCCCCTCACCTTTAACTACACAACCAAATAATGGCCATAACGTTTGTCTTTGACCATCTCAGTCTTCTACCTTTCCCAAGGCACTTAGCCCTGCGACCCTCAGCAATAGCAGCTTGCTTTCAGGCACTGTTTGAGGCAATGCTGTAGCTGGCATACCAGTATGTAAGCCATGCGCTGTGCTAAAAATACAGTTGGATAGCACAGCAATAGAAGGCTGTAGAAGTTGGAAACTGACACTCATCCCCTCCCCCCCAGCTATTTAATAACAGTGGTTAACTTCAATAACCATAAACTATCAGCTTTGCTTCACTTGTTTGAAAAAATAATCAAAACCAGCAAAAACCAACCAACCAAACAAAACCCCATAAGCTTTTACACCTTAGCATTATCATGCAGCAACCATCTCTGCAGTTTTGGGCTTCAGTTTGGCTGACTTAAGTCGCAACTCTCTTGTCAGAGCTTCATTTTATCTGCCAGGTATGAGTACTCTTTCACGAGTAGAGCATTTCATCTAAGCAAGCTGATTATCAACACACCCTCTCTCCCCTTTCAGGAGAACCAGAGACACAGTACAACACCCTCAGCTAACATTACCTCCACAGAAGCAAGTCAGCAGTAGCCCCAAGCGACTTGGTCTATGCTTGTGCCGTGGCACAGCAGATGCTCAGCCATGAGAGCGTCAGCTTGCTTCTCTGTGTAACCCAACTCCCCTGTGCACAGCCTGAGTGTTTCAGCTGTGCGCGTGCCTTAGCAAGAACGCTGCAGTACAGTGCTCCTGGCTGCTAAGCATAGCTTTGATTCAGTCTGGTCACACAGCATCTTCCTGCTCCCTGTGGACGCATGTGTGCATAGCAGGCGGATGCTCTGTACGCCCAGCTTTCTCACATCTTAACCTCTCCTGGTGGTGTTAACAAACCAAGCCTGGAGCAAGAGCCGTATTTTTGTTGAGCCTGGATAGAGTAAAACACCTGGATTGCTGTGGTGGAAGCCTGTACTTTAAAAAAAACAACCACCCACCAACCCAAAAAACCCCCCAAAGCTATTAAGCACTATAAGCTGCTGCATGGTCTGCATCGGGGTGCAGGCCTGAGCACTGCTGTGCTGGGGCTGAGGAGACAAGGACCCACCCTGTCTTTGCAATCGAGCACTGTACATAGCCAGGCACCCCATGAGCTCCCCCCCCCAGTCAGGGCTGCAGGGCTCCATCACTGGAGACCTCTGAGTTTAAGAGCAGAAGATCTGGATGTTTCCCTCTCTCTGTGCTCAGCCGGTTTCTGCCTCCAGCATCCCTGTTTGTTTGAGACCCACATTATGAAAGATTCAGGAAAACATTAGCTTTTGCTTATCTAGCATGAATTTCAAGAAGGAATTGCTTATCTAGCATGAATTTCACTACAAGAAGGACATTGAGGTGCTGGAGCGTGGCCAGAGAAGCCGGTGAAGGGTCTGGAGAACAAGTCTTATAAGGAGCGGCTGAGGGCACTGAGGTTGTTTAGCCTGGAGAAAAGGAGGCTGAGGGGAGACCTCATCGCTCTCTACAACTACCTGAAAGGAGGCTGTGGCGAGGTGGGTGTCGGTCTCTTCTCCCAAGTAACTAGTGATAGGACGAGAGGAAATGGCCTCAAGTTGCGCCAGGGGAGGTTTAGATTGGACGTGAGGAAAAATTTCTTTACTGAAAGAGTGGTTAAACATTGGAACAGGCTGCCCAGGGAAGTGGTTGAGTCACCATCCCTGGAAGTATTTAAAGGACGTGTAGATGAGGTGCTTAGGGACATGGTTTAGTGGGCATGGTGGTGTTGGGTTGACGGTTGGACTCAATGATCTTAGAGGTCTTTTCCAACCTTAATGATTCTATGTTTCTATGAATTTCAGTTACAATACTTAAAATTTGAAAAGAAGGTACCCACGTGCCAACCATATAGCACTTTACAATGCTTACACAACAGAAGGAGCACTACTGTAAGCTACCAGTCAAGCCCATCACAGTCATTCTGGTCCATAAAGCTCATGTTAAGACAAGCAGTTTCCAAATGAGCTACCACATTAGTTATGTTATTATTAGGCTCATTCAGCAGGTTACTCACTCACTGTCCTGTACAGGTGAATGCCCCCTTGGTTTTGAATTTATTTATTTATTCATTGAGTCAGAACAGGTGAGTGCCCCCCCTCCTCCCATCTGGAGTCCTTCAGCATCTGAGAGCCACTCTGGTCCCCAACAGCCATCCACCAGCAGCCCATGTCCATGAGAGCTCAGTGCGGGGGTGGGGGGTGGGGTGTGTGGGTGGATGACAAGGACTTTGCCTGCAGAGTTTATGAATCCTGGACACATTGAACAACTCAGAAATGCCACATAAGGAGTACAGATCTTCAGTGCATGAGACCACCTCCAACTATACCCCTCCGAGGCACTGTTACCAATTTAACGAGTATTAGCAGTAGAGTGGTACAAGGCAGTTTCTCCCAGGCCATGTTGAAGGGAAAAGACACCTTGGATCCTTTGTTATACCTGAAAAAAGGTTTTAAATTACACATCCAATTCCTGTTTTAGAAGGCCTTTTGTTACCACTGAGAAAGAATGCTATTGCTGGTGGGGGTGAGTGGGACCTGCACACCTTGCTGGTGAAGGGTCATAAAATGAAAAGGACAGGTAACACAACAGGCAGTGGTGACTTTTCCCATCCTAAGACTCAGGCAAACCCACTGCAACCTGCCAGCCATCCCAGGAAGCCTCACAGGCGTGGAGGGGTACACTCAGCAAGCCGCCAGAGAAACTTAAACCAGTTACAATCACATCAAATGGTAAGGTCTGCCTTACATAAAGATGTACAGGTAAGACATTAGTACAACCATTGCATCTGTCAAAGCCATGAGCTCTTGGCACCCTTATTCAACATCTCTTCTTCCAAGGCAGAGGTGTGGACAGGTTATACCATAGGCACTGAGACCAAGACTTTTTCTTCCAAGTTCATTACATTCCCCTGTTGCACAGAGCTCATGCAAGTGGCACTCTTATTCAAACATTTACAGTGATCAAAGTAAAACTGAATTCATCCAACAGAATTCACAAACCCAGTGGTTTTCTACAATTCTCACCAAAAAAAAACCCTTTAAATTTTATTCAGACTTTGCATGCTAGCACAGATTAGGCTTTGTTATAGTTACAATCAGGCCCAGCATATTATAGCATAACGCCATGTCATGGTGCCAAGAAGTCAAAACATCTGCTGACCTACCACCACAGCAACTTGAGTTTCTATGAAGTACGAAGTTTGACTTTATCACGTCTAACCTTGCGTTTAGTGCACCTTAAAAGCAAGTTTCTATGTTACGCTAATATATTCTGACAAGTATATGCTAAGGTGTACAATACTTAACATTTAAACACTTACGCACAAGACCAGAGTTGCAGGAACTGAACAAAAGTGTCTTCAGAGGTCATCTAGTTCTTCCCAACATTACTCTGTAGTGCAGATACATCTACGTCAGGCCCTATGGATTTATGTGCATCCATACCTGACCCATGCTCGCCAGCTATATAATGCACTCTATAGAGTCTCTTGTGAAGTCTGTACATGAAGTAGTGCTGCGCAATCTTACTTCTAGGGAGAGCTGTTGTATTGTCTAAACTTACTCCTTTTCTTTGGCAGCTGTATTTCATCTTTCCTTCTCCTCTGATAGAGGCCAAACAGATGATAATTTCCTTTATTACCCACCTTGGGTGTCACATTTTCTAGACCCAGTTATTGTGGATTTAACTCCAGTGATCCAGAGGAAGGAGCAGCCTCCTCCATCTCAGCTTAATGGCCAAAAGAGTCAAGGAGCAAATCCCCCTGGAGTCAGTAATTTTTGTCCTGTAACCTAGGAGACATCATTCATGTTGCAACTTGGATGATATTTCTGGAGCGAGATGTGAAATATTAATTACTGGAGGCTGGGCCCATGGAAAGCGTTCCTATTTATCGCTGACTCCCACTGAGGGCAATAGGGGCTTTACGCAAGTGTCTTGGACACAGCCACATTTAGACTGATCAAGTCCAAACTTACTATTGTCTAGAGCATTAGACTTACCTGGGAGCATCCTTCAGGAGGAGGATGGGCATCATCCAATAAAGCCTAAGGTTTTTGGTACTTAGTAGGTTAATATTTAGTTGTGCTTTTTGTAGAAACTAGAAGGTTTTCCTGCTGCTTAACATGTTTCTGTGATATTTTAATCTGTTGCTTATCTGTCACAATACAGTCTGCCTGTATTGCTCTAATCATCTAGACTAGCACGTTTATTCTATCTATCTGGCATGCAATCATTTGTCGCCAACCTCAAAAATGGAGAGGGCAAAAAGAAAATGACTCATTGGCCCCATTACCATGTCAGCCATCCCCAAACAATGAGGCTTGTATGCCAGTTACACCACACACATACACCCTGCCGTTGGAGTTTAACATGCACCTTTGTTTTCCAGGGTTTTGCAGAAGTTTTGTCAGTCACTTTACAGAAGTACCATTTACTTGGACCCACTGTCTGAGACCACTTTTAGTCCAGCACTCCGCACAGGATGGTTACAACTAATAAAGGTACTTTTTCTAACCTAGGAATAGCTTTGGACTAGCTGCCTTCGCTAAAAGAAAGGCCAGAAAGACTTATTTTGCCCTTTTCCTCCCCAGCATCTAGATACGTAATAAGTTCTGGAGACTTTGAATATTTGAAACAAGAGATAGTCATTTGTCTTTATGGGCTGCATCAAATGGTGGATTTGAAACAGTTGGAAGTGTACAGACCAGGGGTAGGAATGAGGAAACTTGGTTTGCTTCCTTGGTAACAAAATCTACAGCACAGCAGGAGAACAGAGCATGATAATTAGGGAATTACAGCTGTTAGTCACAGAAAATATGCTGCAGTTGCAGGTCAGGGACCTGAGGTTGTGGCACAGGAAGGAAAACTGTAATTTAGAGTCTGCGAGGAACTCACTGCATGCATTAGACTTCCTGCTACTTATAGCATCTCTACACCTGTTTTCCAGGGCAAAAATCAAACTGACAAGAACATACATTAGCAGCAAGCACCAAGAAAATAGAGTTTCTCTACAAGAGTTGGGAGAACTACTTTCATAAGAACCATTTTTAATAATAAGAAATAGATATTCCATCAGCTCCTGTTCACTGCCCCTCATTCTCTGTTGGCAACCCTCTTTCTAAGCAGGACAATCAGAAGCGTGAACTTTAAGATGAAGGAGAGGACAAAACTTGATCCACGGAGTTATACTTGGAGATAGCAGCTCCCTTAAGAAGCACCAGTTTGTACACGGGATGTATAACACGAGTCCCACTGAAACAGGGCTTGGCTTGGAGACCTCTCTGTATTAACCCAGAGCCTTGCATTAGTTTCCTGCAAGTGGTAGCTGTTCCTGAAGGGAACTGAAGGATACAAAGGGAAATACAAGCCTCAGACAGAAGACAATTGTCATGGTTTAACCTCAGCCAGCAACTGAGCACCACACAGCCGCTCACTCACTCTCCCCCCCACGCCCCAGTGGGATGGGGGAGAGAATCAGAAGCGTAAAAGTGAGAAAACTCGTGGGTTGAGATAAGAACAGTTTAATAATTGAAATAAAATAGTAATAATAATAACAACAATAAAAGAATATACAAAGCAAGCGATGCACAATGCAATTGCTCACCACCCACTGACCGATGCCCAGCCAGCCCCCGAGCAGCGGCCCCCCCGGCCAGCTTCCCCCCGTTTATGTACTGAGCATGACGTCACGTGGTATGGAATGTACC
>NW_008825156.1:3439732-3470460 GCF_000699105.1 Pygoscelis adeliae | reverse complement strand
TCTTGTGCACCTCCAGCCTTCTCAGTCGGTAGAGCATGGGAAGCTGGAAAGTCCTTGACTAGTGTAAGCATTACCTAGCAACAACTAAAACATCGGTGTGTTATCAACTTTGTTCTCATCCTAAATCCAAAACACAGCACTGTACCAGCTACTAGGAAGGAAATTAACTCTATCCCTGCCAAAACCAGGACACACCTTCACCTGACTTCAGCTGTCTCCAAAGCTGGGCAAGAGGCTGTCATGACCCCACACTTTCAGAGGTGGATTTTTATCTGGACAGAGACTTTATGGCATTTTCCTCATCATACTCCAAGTGAAGTCGTACACAAACCATGTCCAAAGCAACTATAAAACTGGACCCCCATTTCAGTTGAGAAAGAATGGCTTTTCCAGACCTTGAAGGGTGTTAAGTTTTAACATTCTTTCAGTGAGTTAAGGAAATTCATAGAAGATAAATATGTTCATACTGCACTGATATGCATGACTCTTGGAAAAGCTAATTATTGAACTTGTGTACTTTACTGTAACCTTTGATCCAGCTAAATCCTCCGTAAGGAGTTCTTCATTGCCATTCCACTCAAGAGGGGAACATTTATTTGTTTACTTCTCCAAATCTCCACCCTTTGTTCCACACTGGTCATGTTTGGGTTTAGTTTTTTAGATAATCTTTCTTTACTAAAATTTTAGTGTGTGGAAAAGCATCTAACTTACTTCTCTGTCCTTAAATCAAGCTGCTTCAGAAAGAGAGAGCTGATTCTTACAGGTGAGAACTGGCGCATAAGAGAACTTGAGGGAACCTAAATTTACCGAGGAACAGAAGAGCTGGCAGCCTCTTTCCTTCAGACCTGCACCTGTACAGCCTGACCACACAACTCGGATTCAAAGGCCGATACCAGGAGACCTCAGGCCATGAGGCTCAAAGCTCTCCATCGGGCATAAGCTGCTCATTCAAATGTTAACAAACAAGACGTCCAGCATTTGCTTGCTGTACCAGCTAGCAGCTTTGCATCACATCTAAGCCAAACTAATTCTTTCCACGGAAGAGCAGCTATTAATAACTTCCTATCGCCCAGCCCAGCCTGCTGACCAGTAACCAGGCCTCCCCAGTTCTCCTTGAAGGCTGGCAGCATGCCATGCAGATCAACTAATTCAACCTATTTTGGGCAGGAAGGTATTTCAGTGCCCTAGACCCTCAAACTGCCCTACACCAGCCTCTGTTTCAAGGTGGTATCATAGGAATTCACTCACTGCTCACAGTAGTGCGAGGTGTCACAGCCAGAGCTCAGAGGTGAGCAAACCCCCTGGGCTCTGGGGTAAAACCCATCCCTTGGTACTCTGCCAGCTGTCCAGATGTCACGTTTTTCTGACCTTGTGAGCTCTGGGGACAAGTGGCAAGCGCTTACCCTCAACCAAAGGGGTAAAATCCTTTTATTCTCCTTGGTGAATTGCCCAACCTAGGACCTGTGCCTCACTCAGAGTTAGCTGTCAGCCAGATGGTTTACTCACTTGGGGGCTGGGGAAGTCATGCCAAATGCTTGATGGAGACTTCCTTCCTGCCCTGTTTCTGGTTATTAGCAGACTGGCAAAGGCAACTTGGCTCCCAATCTCTACTCCGAAGACAACCTGTATTCTCCATCTTATTGAGATGCAGTACCTCACAAAGAAGAGGCATCGCTGCCATTTGGGGTAGAATTTCTTTACATTAAGACCAAATAGTAGCTGAGATGCACCTCAATCTTGTAGCCTTTTCACCAGAGCCACTTAACCATAACAATGTGATATTTGATTTTAAAACCTTCCAGAGGAAGATTGTAATTGGCATTTCAGAGTCCCATGCAGTGAGTTGCCCAAGTACCCCCTACACCCATTAGTTTTCTTGCTGATACTTGTGCAGTCATTTCTCTGGGAGAGACAAGGATTCACCAGGTCTTGGTGCAATGCAGCCAATACGTCTCAGCAAAGTTGCAAGTCCATCCTGATAGTGCCAAGTGCTTGATGCCATTTTTAGCAAGCGGAATAACTAAGTATTTAAGGACAGATCCTTCTCCAAATAGACAAGAAGAGCCAATCAGCAGCTGTTTCTCTAGAAAGATTTTGCCAGCACTACAAACGCCCCATATAGAAGCAGAAAGATGCTAGTTCTGAGCAATAAATGCATGTCAGATGACACTGCCACTAAATATACCTAGTGACTATTACCACAATTGTTCTGCTTCCAGTCTGGTTACCCTCTTTGGTGTGGGCAGCGAGAGCATCTTAAATGAAACAGCCCCAAGATGAATTTAATTTAATGACTGAGTGTGAAGAAAGGGGGAGGGCAGGGAAGAAGGAAGGAGAACCAATATTAAGTGTGGAAATTAATACAAAAAGCTGCTGGGATATTAATAGTGTGCTGAACTAATAAGATGCAGTCAAAGCTATGAAGTTTCTGTAACACCGCAGCAGCTGCTACTGTGAAGTAAGAGACTGGAGTGGATCTGTGTATTTACAGCAGTCATCTGAAAGCCCGGGCATGTAATTCTACTCAGAATCCCCACCAACACAAATACATTAAAAGCAGACTCAAAAAGCTCCTGTAAACCCAGTAAGCACAATAGCTAAAGTTTCCACAAGAAATAATTCATAGCATTACAGCTATTCTCACATAGATGGGCTAAGAGCCTTGCTGGACTGAACATGGAGCAAAAGCTCTTGCGGAGAGCAGGTTATTCTGTAGCAGCCCAAATGCCTTCCAGCCCTCTTGATGGCTTAAAAAGCTTTCTGGGACCAGACTCATACATAAGTCTGCCCCATATAAGTTTATGCTAGACAGCGACTGTTTAAAAACCTTAGAACCACATCAGATTTTTTTTTCTTGCATGCACCTACAGGCAAAGTTAGTTTGTCTATTAAGAAATGAGACGAGGCATCTGTTTCCTTCAAGAGTTTGATTCTGGAGATAAGAAGCCCCTTTGGCCGGGCTCTCAGCCTTGCTTCAGCTGGCTCAAGAGCTGGGAAGCCAGAACACTTGCACCATTCAGGGATACATCAACCACACAGAGAAGGAATACCAAGGTGCAACTTCACACCTCTGAAGGGAGAAATCAAGTTTTTCTTCAGAAGCATTATCTCCACGCTGTTTCTTGTAGAGAGAGGACAGCCATAGGAGGTCAAGGATGCAGCCTGCACAGACTGCTAACCTAACAACAAGCAATGCCACTTACTAAGTCTTTGAATGGTTGGTGATGTAAGCAATCCCTCAGAGGTAGGTCTACCCTAGAGCTTTTGTTTTGGAAAGAGCAGGGGTTTGCAGCCTAACACAGGCTGCTGAGCATTTGCATGTCTGCTGCTCAGCTCTTGCTCTTCCCCAGACAGACTCATTGCAGTTAATGCTTGCGGATGGTGGAGTGACTTGGCCTCACTGCCTGGCAAGCCCGTTAGACCCAGCTGCAGTCCCTTTGTGCTTCAGATTCTTCCATCTGCTTGAAAGATCTGATGGACATTTGAGAGACACCAAGGTCTCGGAGAAGGAAGTAGTGCAAAGGTTGCTTTGGACACAGCCGTAGCAGGCAGCTCCGGGCTGACTACTCAGATGCTTTAGGCTCATGAGCCTTCATGAAGTAACCAGGACTCACATTTTCTTCTGTCAGCAGATCACAAGAAGGACCCAAGTGCAGAGGACAGGCCCAGGCAGAGACACATCCCCACAGAGCTAGGGCAAAGCTCACAGCACCCACCACGCAGGGTGAGAACTTCCTACGCTAGCTGGTAGATGGCAGCAACATGCTCACTAACAACTCTGTTGTGCCTTCAGTGCTCAAAAGCTGCCCATGGGCTTTTACACATTACCACAACCTTGCAAAAGGCTGAAGAAATCTAAATGATTGAGATCCCTTCAACAAAGCACAAGAAAGGCAGTGTTCAGTGAACCCTATGGAAGGGGGGTGGGAACTCAACACACCGTACACGTGGCACCTGCCATGCTAGGGACACGCTAGGAAAAGCTGCAACCAGAATAGCAGAATAAGTACTGCTATTGCCCAGAAACTCTTCAGTTCTGGGTATGGACCAGGATCCCCTTATAGAATGAGTAGATAAGCACATAATATGAATATATTATGGTTTTGAGAGTAGACGAACATGGTCTCTATACAAGAAGACTGCAGTCAAACAAACAGGATCACCATGATCCCCTTGGACTCCTCAACAAGATAAGCAGTAGCCCTGAAGTGCCTAAAGCCCTTGCCATGGTTAACTATTCCTGTAAGATCTCTCTGAAGGATGAGCAGCAGCCTAATGTTAGATAGCAAGACATTAAGAGAGTAATAAATGCCATTGTGTTAAGGAAGCTTTAGAGAATAGTTACGGTCTTGAAGACTCATTTTAAGCCTTTGTCACTGGCAAGGGAGGGGAGAAGTCAGGTTACTTAACTGCTGTTATGACAATTATCAAAGGTAAGAGACCAGTGACCTGGAAAGAACATTGCAGTTCATAGCAAAATTCCACTATGCTTTTCATTAGGTGTGTCCAATTACTTCCAGTATAAATTAGCCAGACAGTTGAAAGCAGGTTTGCAGAAAGTGAGTTTAATAGTATTAGCAAGTGGAAAAAAGAAAACACGGAAAGATTTGTTTCCCATGAAATAGTCACAAAAGTCTAAAGCTACTTTGGAGATCCCTCAGAACCTGCAAAATCTGTCAGACTTCCCACGTGCTTCATTGACAAGATCCAGGACTCCTGTGACACTTGATGTTAAGTTTGTGCAACAGTTCTGGGAATAAAAAACAAGAGCTTACTAAGGCTGGCTCTGCTAGAGCTCACTTCAAAGTGCACTTTCAGGCCGCTGAGCAACTGCAGATGCAGGCAGATGGCTCGTAACAACACTATTTTACCAACTTACTCATACAAAGTGTTGCTAATAGAACCATGCAAGTAATATTACAAATCCTCTCCCCAGTCCTACTACAGGTTCAGTGACCATTCATGTTGCAAACTAACAAGTCAGCTTCAGCACCTTTAGTTAGACCAGAAAGCAAGTAGGGAAAAGAAAATAGGAGATTGATACCATGCAACTCTACCATTGGTAGTGTGGGCTGTAGTTTTCTCTAAAAATTTAGGCAATCCTGCCAACTCAGACGAGTTTCTTCTAGAAAAATTTACTGTTTTCTGTTGCACTGACATGCAGAGAGCCTCATCCTATTTGCAATACCCAGCTCCAACAAAAGCAGAGAGTACATCATCCTATTTGCAATAGGAGACTTCAAAAGCAGAACACATATCAAAACCTTGTTGAAAAGATACTTTAACCACTTTACATATGGTAAAACCGCAAAGGCCTATTCACTTTATCTCCACTTCAAAACAGAGGTAAGGAGGGGTGCAAGCGCTAACCCGAGGACAGAAAGCCTGGAAGAGCTTGGCCCTTGCGGTAACCCCAGGACAGCTCCTCCACAAGCACCCTGAGGCTGAAGAGCACTCCCACCTGAGCCCAGTGCCTGCTTACCCAAGCATTTCCTCCCCCCATCAACCAGAAAGGGCCAACCCTCACCGAGGCAGCTCTTGGGAGTGCTTAACAGGATTACATACACGAGGTAATAAGAACAGCAGCTCTGCATTGTAAGGAGACAGGCATTCCATTGCCTTCAAGGCATACTGCTGTCAGGTAAGCAGCAAGTTTCTCAGTGGCAGTTTATCCAGCCTACCAAACACTACGGGTGTTTGTGCTCCAAATTTCATCATTAGCTGCCTGAGCACCATGCAACTTGAGACTATTCTCTAGAAGCGGACCAACTGGGGCCTATTCTTTCATTGTCAGAAAAAGAGGGGGAGGGATCTATATGGAGGGCAAATGAGAGTCCAAAGCACACCTATGCCTAGTTACCTTATTGGCTGCATCTTCTCCTTACTGAGGGGGATTAAGTCTGAAAAAAGCTTGATTATCTGGAACAGTGCTGTGATCCTACAGTTTGCCTTTTTGCAGTTGGGTGGTACCAGACTGAGCACACAGCAGTGCAGGATGAGCCACGCACATGTGACTGAGATAGGAACAGACACTAATGAAACCTCCAGGGCTTTCTCAGACCATCCTGTCATTCAGTGTAAGAATCACAGAGGAAACAGCTCTGCCTTACCTGAGCTGGGCATTGAAAATAGTCAAGCTCCAACATTAAATGAGCACACACTTGCTCAAGCACAAGTTAGTAGCACAGAAATAGGCTAGGTGGTTTTTATATTAGCACCCAGTTTCAACCAGAAAACATTAGGAAGATCAAGAAGAGACAGTCATGTTTTACAGTGACCAAGATAGAGTTTAAGGACAGTTTCACTATGGTACTCCTTTGTTCAAGGCAGAGTTTCAAACAAGAGGCACCAAAGACAGGTTTTTCATGGCAGAAAGCTTTTTCTTCAAAGCAACATCTGTTGCCAGCTACAATAGCCATATGAATACTCCGAGCCCTTACTACAACATACTCATAATACAGAGTTAAAGGTTATAATATCTAGACAATCAGATATGGTAGTCCATGACATTATCAGAAACACGAGTGAATAGGATGCCTGCATTGAGCTTCATGCAAAACAGTTTTCAGTGATGCTATCCTGATTACGCAGGAGCCAGGAGAGAACATTAAGATTTCATAGACTTTTAGAGAAAGTACTTTCCACACACACACACATTCAAGGAAAAACCCACCACTGCACACAGTGCCAGGAACCAGGTGCTGCTGCAGCAGATCAAGGGTCTCTCAGCCTTCCCAAGGAAGAGAGCTTCTATTGCTACTCTTTGCAACTGCCACAGCAAACACCACGGTGGAAAGCATTGAGCTCATACCTACTCATCAAGGAAGGGCAGTGGAAGTTAAAATCCTTTCCCACATGGGCTGCTACAATGCATCCTCCCCACCCATGCAGCTTTATAGCTTAACTGAAGTTCAGGCATACAGTTCTGAGCTATAAGCATTTGTTTTACTAATCAAATCATTATTCATTTGATACATTTGCCTTCATCCACAGGCAGATTTCAGCATGGACCAAACCTGTAAGCTTTTCCCATCCTGTGCCCAGACTAGCCACTGCTTAATCATCGGAATCCAATTAGAGAATGTCTTAAAACTAGCTAGGAAAAACAGGTAATTAATTTAAAGCCTATATATGATAAACTTAAGATGTGGGGTCATGAACTAAAATAGGTGTTGAAAGCACAAGTAAAAGCCAGCAAGGAAACAATGTTCAGAAGGAAACGGGCAGAATGACCAGGCAGGAGGAACAGTGACAAGCAGGTCACAGAAGTGAGATGAGCAGAATCATTTGCAGTATTGGGACTTCACCTACAAACACTAAAGTCAGAAGTTTACCCACTCTACAGACAGGTCAGAGGCCAGAAGCATTTCCATTTACTTCATCTAATCACACAAGTATCAATCCTCTTCCACCAGGATGATCTCCAGACAGGGAAATCCTGGTCAGTGCCACAGGACTGCACAACAGTACGGGGCAATTTTTCCCCCTTCCAGCTTCCTGAGTTTTGTGAGAGTTTTGGTTTCCCACCAGCCAGCAGGAGACTTCCAAGCTGTCACAACAGCCCCAATCTAGTAGAAAGTTATTTTATTGCTTTAAGTCCTGCACAGTGTGAAAGCTGCATGACAGATAGAACTGTGCATGGAAAAAAAGTCTTAGGAAGAACAGATTTGAGCATTAAAATTAAAGTTCACACAAGAAACATTGGCTAAGAGAAAAAGGTGACACTAACATGAAGTTTACTGTTAGACTCTCCTAGATTTGGGTCTCTTGACCACAGTTGGTGACAAGCAAGAGCAGCCATCAGGGTCTAGGAAGAACCACAACAGATGACAGGTTCAGTGTTCTCCGCACAACTGGAGGTCTACCCCAAGTGTTTTAAGAGTCACAAACTGAAAGTACTTGGAAACTTGTGGGATTTATTATTCCAGATATATGCACGAGAAGTAGAGCTCCAATAAAGATGAGAATGTACAGTAAACACTCCTAGGCTGCTGTTCAGCAAGCCAACCATGATGGGAACGCTCTCATTACAGAGACCTGCAGTTCGGCGTCTGAATCTCACCCTTGGTCTCGCCATCCCTAGATGGCCAGGACTTCTGTGAATGACTTCATATTTCTCTAATTTTGGAAGTCTCTTCCAGACTTCCTTTCTGTACTTATCTTTTGATTCCTGTAGCATCTTTTACTAGATAGTCTAAAGATCAGCCAGAGAAAACAATGAATTTACATCCCCTAAAAAAAGCCCTACTGAAGAGCAAGCAGCAAGTTACTGGAACCAAGCTGAGCACAAGTGGAAAACAAAAGGACTCTGCCTTTCACTACAAAGGTGGCCATATAGTCAGGTCTTGCATACCGATCTCCTTTCCATGTTGTTAGGAGATGATTAGCCCAGAGAACAGTTGCAGGGCAGATATGATGAGCACAAAAGCTCCATTCCCCTTTCCTGTGTACCAGGTGGCTGCTGGCCTGGGGATCCTGCCTGAATTGCTGGGGTTACTCCCAGGTCTCACCCACAGCCTGTTTTTGCCCCCAGTCATTTTGCTCAAAATGCTTTGATGTTTTCACCGTTTCCTTGGGGCTGGCTATGACTAGCTATCCCCTGTAGAGCCTCAAGCCTGTGATGGAAGGAGGTTGGTAGGGGAAAGAAGATGGTTTGCACACGAGCTCAGTACCTCCATTTCTGAGCAAGCACTCAGAATTGGACAATTAGTTGGCCACTGGCAGTGAAGGCAGCAAACATGCTTGTTGCACAAGTGGGTGACCACAGAGTGATAAGAGTCTGTCCCTTTCCTTGAGTCCCCAGCTCCTCCCAGCTACGCAGGGCTCATCCATCAAGAATTTACCACTCGCTCTCTCTCCACATTTTTGCCAGTGAGGGAGTAGTGAGGAGACAGGGGAGCTGCTCATTTGGTATTTTTGCTCACTGCTTCCATGGTGCAGTGACATCCTAAACAATACCAAGCTCTACCAGATTTTTGGAAGTCTTAACTCAACAGACCTCGCAACACCCTCGTGCATTTAAGAAAAAGACATTGGCTCATGCCACCCACCACTGAAACAGACACCCCTAGGCTGGAATGAAGCAGCTGTATGACACCACGCAGCAACACTTCACAGCATTTTAGGGTAGAAAGCAATTAACCTTTGGCTGAATCCCTTAGCTCCAAGCTACAAAAAGAGTGTTTGTTCTGTTTTCTTCTCTACCCCCCACCTCCCCCAAGTCTGCACAGCTCTGGTGTTCTCATTAGCTCACTGCCCGGGCTACTTTCTGGACCCTGAAATGGAGAACAACAGTTGTCATCAAATTAATGGGCTGTTTATTCAGATATTAGTTTTGTTTTTTCTTGCTTCTGCTCCAGAATAGTGGCAGCTGATTCAGATAAAATTAGGGCGAGGCTGTAGTGCATTGTGTTTCTGTTCAGACAGTAGAGCTGAGATCTACTTGGTATCTCAGCTGTACTTTAAAGCAAGTTCAGGGAATTCGGGCAAGGTCCTCTTTACAGGTCTGAAAAGAGCAACTACTTCAGCTGAGGGAAGATATCTTTCTGCTCACCACTGTTTCTTTCTAGGTCTGATTGAAATTCAGTACTATTTTCTGTATTTATGCAGAACCTTCATTCTTGTGTCCTGACCTAAGACAGAGCTTCCCAGGATCCAAGTCTTCCAGCTACATTGTGAAAGCCTGGAAATCCCAGCAGAGTCAGATGTCCCTTAGATTTTAAGCCCTGAATGAACATCCTGCATAGCACAGGCAAAGAGTGAATGATTTCACAAATCAGAAGGCAGATAAATGAAGATTTAGGAATATAATCTGGGTCTGACTCATCAAGCGGGATTCCCCCACTTCACCGTGAGCACATATTTCCAACTTCATCTGCCTAATACGCAGAGAATAGGTTCATCTCAAAGGCTACCACCAATTTAAGACAGGCTTGGTGAGTCCTGCCCTTGAAGGACCATTATCTCCATCATCTAGGCTCACTCTAGTCAACTCCTGTGCCACACCACCTCTGCACTCAGCACAGCTTCTCTGCTTCTGCAGAGGCAAAGATTGGTTTTGTGTTGTCCTAAAAGCATGCATCAAACTCTCCATAGTTGCATGCAAGCCCTGAATTTAAGTCAGACTAGTTCCCAGTCAACATCAAGGAGATGCATTAAATGACCTCAGATGCATCAAACGAGTTACATTACATAGAGAAAAACAGTACATAAGCAGCACCTAGAAAGATAAAGCTGCTAATCAGCTTAATCCTGTCAGTCTTCCACACTCTTCTTCCATAAAGCATGTTAATAAACAGATATGGTTTGTAACTGTATCACTTCAAACAGTTAAAGAAACCACTCTGACACCTTCATTTTGGTGCATGCATCTAACAGTAAGCTTTCCCAGAGCATGCTCTGTTCTGAGCCATCAGAAATTGGAAGCTGTGGTCACCTGCAGGAACACTGGGCAAGCAGAACCAGACCAACAGCAGTTTATGAACTGCAGGAGGGGGAGTGCAAAGTCAGCCTGCCACAGGGGCAACATATTTGGTGCTTTGGAAGGCACCCACAGGAGTGGTCTTTCCAGTAACCTTCAGGCACCACTAAGACCTGTCTGGTCATAGGACCAGCAAGCACACACCCCCTCTAAGTTTGTGAGAAGAGCAAGCCCACTGCAGATCCTCAGCCCCGGGCCAAAACCTATTTTGCTACCTTTTGCTTCCATCACATGAATGACATGAGACCTTTTACCAGCCCTTCCCAAATTAAGGTTCTCACCTAAGGAGTGAGCCAGATTAGAGACACATAAAGCTACCTGGGTTTAACTCTGCCTCTTGGCTTGGCTTCAGGTAGCTACTCATGTGAGCCTGCCGGTCCCAAAATGTGGTCACAGGCAGCGAGGGTCCCTGGGCCATGCTGTGCCTGGCCACTGCACCTCCCCTTGGGCTGCAAAACACCACGGGCTGTACCTGCACAACAGCACCTGCAGTGCCCAATCAGGTCAGCAGCAGGAGTGTCACTGAACTGCTGACAGCAGATAACACCTTTCCTAGGTGCTATGGAAGTAGATTTGAGTATAAGCCAACACCCTCCAATTCCTATTGTGGGTTTGCTGTCATATTCAAATATGAGTCTGTTACTTTCATCTTTTCCAATACCTGAAGTCCCTTTTGCCTTAGTTACCTACAGAAAAGGCTGCTGTAAATGCTCCTTCTGGAGGCAAACAAGGAGTCATAAAACAAAATTAAGAGTCAAAACAAAGCAGCGCTTTCCTTTCTTAAAAGTCAGCCTCACTAGAGTGATGCAGGCAGGAAGAGAGAGCCTGCATTAGCAGATACTCTGCTAGTGGGCTTAAAGGAGAAGGAATCCATAAAACCTCCCAGGCATTCCACGAGGCTGGGTACCCAGGATCACGTTCACAGTTTAAGAAACAGTTTCATCTCAACCCCCACAAATTGACCTTGGCAGAACATAGAAAGTTTGCACATAACAGCCATGTTTCTGCTGTGAGTAATCCGGTACTCTAAGTTAATGCTCCATTTTGTTGGTGCAACAAAACATCTTATTGTCATATGAATAAGACAATGGGGGGGGGGGGAAGAACTAAACCACATTAAAATTATATTGATGAGCATTTCTTAAGTCCATTTAATAAGATACTTCTACCCATGGAATTTCATCATTTTGTGCATCTTCATGTCTTTCCCACATGATTTTCAGTTTTACACATTATGACATTTTCCAATACTCCAGAAGCAAAGTACGTATGCTCAGGCTGAAACAATGTATGCAGGGCAGTTAAATGGTGGAGTATCTTCTTCAGAAACAACCTAGCATGGATCTTTTGATTACTCACAGCTCAGTGAAAGAAGACACGGTGAGTGACTCTACATTTACAGACAACATATATAGCCTTATAGCAATATCTTCCTTTTGCTCTCCATTTTGTCAAGCTTATTGCATACACTCAGAGCTAATCTCATTGAACTCTGCAGTTCAGGTTAGAGACTCACTGTGCACCTGAACATGACAGGAGACTATTGCCTGCTGCTGGCCAGCAAGGGAAGGAACAGCACACTGGGATGGCCAGAAGTGAAAAGTATTGCCTACATACCTGCCATCTTATCCAATCAGCTAGATTAAAAAATTAGAGTATTGCATTTAGGGGCTTGTAGCTAAGTTTCATTTCTGTTTTTTATTCATTTTGTCTTCCAACTTAACCAGTTACAGCAACTCTCCAAAAGAGAGTCTAAGCAAACACAGACAAGCATCTAAGGAGAAAAATTCGGGAGTTTCATCTGTGTCCTATAAAAGCTCCAAGACTGCACACCAATACTCTGCAAGGCTTGCTTTCATCTCTTAGAAGAGAAAACAACTTCAGCAAGTAATCTTTGCCAATTACATGAAAATTGGGTCAGGTACCTTACCTATATTACAGTCACACTTGTAATCAGTTCAGATGCCTGCTGAGATACAGCAGTTTCTGGCAATAAGAACTAATGGATTTGGCCAAATAAGCTGTAACTCGAGGGGGTGGGAGCAGTGAGAAATATTTCAAGGCAAATGAGGAATTTGAGTCCAGTGGAAGACAGATGCCTGCTTTTCTAATGAGACAAGGTGCCTATTTCTAGCCTAGCTGGGCCAGGTAACATGAACTGTTATAATTTGCTTATATTTAAAAGCCTGTGACAAGCGGGCTTTGCCACAGCAAGATGTTGAAGGAAGTGAAAGCATGAAGGACAGATTTAAGTTGTGGTATGTCTTTGAAGCTCTTGCACTATTTGGCATTAGAAGGATCTACAGACAAAAGGAGAAATAATGTATTAAAAAGTGTGCGGCATCCAAGTTCGTATAGCTCGTGGCTTTGCAAGTTCTCACAGAATTAGCACATTCACATGCATTAAAGGGTGGGTATATAAATAAACCATACCTTTGGCTGCATTAATACCATGCTTATTAGTACCAATAGTATTCACAGGCAATCCTTTTCTCCTGTCTCTTCCATACAGACACTGTAATATACTGAACTGGATTAAAATTAAGTAGTTCATGGGTAGATGCTTCCAACAGTAGTTGAAGATTTTCCCTTCCAAAACCTCAGTCACTGTGCTGTGAGTTCAGATGTGCAGGACCACCTTGCAAAGGATGAGTGCTCAGCCTCCCAAGGAATTTGAGAGCAAAGACAGGAGCTGATGTAATGATGAGGCAGTTAAAGGTGACTGATGGTTTCCCAACATCTGAAACACACCAGGTAAGAACAAGGTCACCAGTCCTTAGGCAGTGGACACAGCATAAAACCCTAGCACAGTTTATGCCTGACAGATGCACATAGATGGGCAGCAGTGCCCAGAGGGGTGAGCAGTTGCACACACCACACTTGCCACCATTGGAGGTTCTGCAGCTTTTAGGTTGACATCATGCAACTGCAGCTTTTCAGTATGGAAACAGGATGACTCCCTATGGTTACTCATACCGCCATGGTCCATGCCAACCCAAGGAAAAGGAAGAACATCCTCTCTCCTAGCTGGTCCTGTCCGAAAGGTAAGCCTAGACATGGATTTGTTGCTGAAAGCCGGGGCTAAAGAGCAGCCCATCAGGACTCCCTGCACACCAGCTAGAATAACGAGCATAGAGTGAAGATGAGCCACTCCACAGGAAGGGCAATTAACTCCTCTGGAGCAGAAAGAAAAGGCACAGCTCAGAGGTGTCTGCATACAGGTTCTCCACAGACTGTTCCCAAAAATGGTGCAGCAGACAGTACCCCCTCTATGCTCCCTGCACACACAGAGGAGCCTTGAATTATCATTCCCCAATATGGGGGTGAAAGTGTTATTCCCAGCTCCCATGCTTCGGCTCACAGCTCCTACCAGCCAGTGACTCCCACTATGTCAGTCACACATGCAGCACACAGGCTTCCCCAGCTCTCCTCATGCATGTACATACAGGGTTTTTGCTGCTGCAAAGAGAAAGAGGGAAGCAAATCAAGGAGAAATGTATTCAACCCAGTGTTACTTGGCAATGCTAAGAGTGAGAGAACAAATATTAAGCAGCTAGGCAAACCCACTATGCAATAACTAACTGACAAGCTCCTGGAAGATCTATAAAGTGTCCTTTCATTCTTGCCTACCCTCAGATGGGCAGGTGCAGGCAGTAAGGCAGGAGTGTAGAAAGAAACTCTTAGCCCTCCAGACAGTATAGTCTCCAGAGCTGATATTATGGTCAAATAGCACAACCCATAAACCAGCCTTATTCTGTCTGTCATCATTCTTGCCTTATTGTCCCGGGCTTTGCTTTGTTCGCTGTAAGCGGGCATGCTCCATTTCTCAGCCACATGCCAGCAAACATGCTGGCATGCTGCCCACCCTAAGTACTGTGTAGGCAGGATGGCGCCTCCAATACTTAAAATGATATTTAATGTTTTACATCATTGTGGGCCTGTAGATTATTTTCTAAATCCATGAAGCAACAGTGGATCAGCATGTGGTTTGCTAATGCTGCACAAGGAAATAATGCATGAGGGGAAGAGATTAGTGTGGAGCACTTGAAATTACAGTTGGTATTAGCTACAGAATAACGTATGTGATGACCTACTCGTCCTAGGCTCCACAGTGCATCTAACAGTGGACTCTAAGAAACGCACATATGGAAGAAACTGTCTGCTGCTTGGGCAGGCTTCCACTATTCTGGTTCTACCCTCCCAAATCTCTGAAGAAAAGTTTATTTAGGAACTGCTTAGATGAATAGAATTGCTAAATATTAGGTAGGGACATTGTTTTCAGAAGAGAGGACACAGGTGTAAGGTAAAAACCTCAAATACTCTCATGCACAAGGTAAAAAATCAGCATGACAGTCAGGGAATGACACACTGTGGTTGATGCTGACACATACCACAGACCTCAAGTTTATACTTGAGGAGCATCAATGGATTGTTCTTTCTGCCACTAGTGTTAAAAGTCACCTTCAAGACCTGAGCGAACACCATGGCACTGAAGTGATTAAGATAGTGGTATAAAACGCAAGAGTTCAAGAACAGTATCATAAATGAAAATATTTGGCATTTGTTAATAGGAGAAAGTTGCCTCAAACCACATGAGGATATCTTACACTGTCTTCCCAGCTATATTTGCTTGTTCAGTCATCAATTCTTATGAAATTAATTTTGCAGGATTAGTGATAAGTCCCTTTTGGTTGCCTTATATTTGTCACTGGTGAGGGTGACAGCAAGGAGCATATCTGCATTTCCAGAACAGAAGTCTGACAATAAAAAAAGAATCTGTCCAAGATGAACAGTGAGGTCCACCGACCTCAAGATCAAGTGACACTTAAGTCTCAAATACTGCAGTTCAAGAAGCCACATATACATTTGCATAGTAACTCCTTAGTAAGTACTTAGCGCTGAGACTAACACACTGGACACTGCAGGTACCTAGATTGCCCCCCACAGCCACCACAAGGAACCTAAGGCAGCAAAGGAGAGAAGTTTCCCTTAAAGATGAGGAGCTGACAAAAAGAGGGATTAGCCATCTCACCACACAAGCAGCCACCTCTGAAATCCAAGTGCCTTGGTCCCACTCAGATCCTAATGCAAGTACAAGCTATTTTTGTCATGGTGACTAGCCCTGTGCTTTTCAGTAGAGTCACTTCAACAAGACACTGAAGACTTAGCCCTCGCTATCAGGTTGCAGTCATGGACCAGAAGTGACTGAGAGCGCCATGGACACCAAGATCAAGTAGAGCACAGCAGACAGTCCTTCCCTGGAAGGAGACACTGACAGCAGAGCAGCTTATCTTTGTTTCAGTACCAAAAATCTTTAGGACCAGGCTCCAAAGAAAATGTAAGCATACTTAAGTGTGTTTCAATTCAACAGTTAGTATTGAATTACTTATCTGAACCGACCCTGAACTCAAGTAGTGTTGGGCAAGGTTTAACTAGGAGAGCCTTCCCAGCTTATTCGGGGGTGTCCATCCTGCCCCATCCCCATTCCTCCCCTCCAGTGTTTACAGAAAACACTACATTTTGAAGTTACATCTGCATGGGAACTCAGGTACTGTTCACTATGATCATTCTTTTTAGCTTTTGCACTTCATATCCTTCATTCAGTGGTGAGAACTATTTTTGGATACAGAAACTTGAATTCAGACCCTTTTTCTGCTCTGCCAGGCTCACAGGACAGTGTCAGCAGCTTTGTAACATACATGCTCACTCTACCAGCCACATGTAAAGAGGTAGAGACCCCCATGCTCCCTCCCACAGGTATCCTGGAGCTCTACATGACTTCTGAATTCTATCCTGTAAAAAACAGATTTCTTGCTTTTATTTAGAAAAAGAGTTTAAAAATCCCTGAAATTGAAGCAGTGTCTTGTTCTTGGAACACATTAATGTTATTCTTCATTTCATTCTCTAAAAAGTTTGTCTGGCCCCAAATAATTTTTCATTGCCTGTCCAGCCACCAAACTGAAGAAAAATAACCAATTATTGACACACCTCTGGTTTTCAGCAGAAGTCTGTTCAAAGGAAGCTTCACCATGTAGCCTTCAGTGCTAGTATTTTCTCAATACTACAAGAGCTTCCCCACATACCCTTCTCAACACTTTTCCTTTTCAAAGAGGACTAACTACTGAAGTCACCTAGCACTGCCTTCTCTGCTTATTTACAGTATTGCAGCAAAATGCGTTTTTGAAGTTATCTGTATCCTAGCAAGTGTCATTACCTCACATGCAGTGCAACTGTTCTTCTTTTTACACTGAACTATTGTATTTTACTTAATGGCATTTTTCTATTATTTCTCTGTAGAGGCTTCCAACTGTTGCTGGATACAAAAATGCATCTAAACCAGTTGTGCTCCAGAGACATATGCCTACCCTATGACTCCAAGATTATTTCCTCTAAAATTTGATAGGGAGATATATACTACTTTGTAGTATGATCCATTTCAACTGTGTTCCAGCAAGGTAAGTAATCCTACACTGTCCCAGTTTTATAAGAATCCAGGCAATTTGAATTAATAGCATAGAAGTATAGCACTTGCCATAAACATGGAACAGTTGCTTTATTGCACTTGTCAAATGCATTCCTCTCTTTGGTCACAGTTATGGTCAAAGAATTTTACCAAAAATTAACAAGCAATTCACAATAAAAAGGAACTCAAAAAAGGCAAAGCTGGAGAAAGCATCACATACCCTACATGTTTGAATTCTTATGTTTCTTCCAGCCTGGTTTTCACTCTTAGTTCAGCAAGTTTCTTATAAGCCTCACCCCTTGTTCAATACAAATTCCAGAGTAGAAAGGACACCGGAGAGGCTCTTCCCTTCAGCCTCCCAATAAATACGGAGTGAATAAACAAGTAGTTCTAGAGGTGTTTACCAAGCTTATTTCAAAATGTTTTTCTGATTGTATCTACATTGCCCCATAGACCAGCCAGGAAGAAATAGCCATCCTCACCATCTCACCTACTGAAACACACTCATGACCAGCTTTACAGTGGGCACCACAGCCTGTGGGAAGTCTCAGTGCTCCCAGGGCTTGAAGCACCCCTGAGCGCTTTGCACAGCCTCCAGCTATTCCCATCTGCCCTATGGTGATGGGGGATGACAGCTTGAGAAGTATCACCCCCCCAAACTCCTCTGAGGGCCAAGTGGGATCTGCAGTCTAAGCTCATATTGAGGGCTGGCTCCTTACATGAATAACAACACAGGGTCCAGGCACCACCTTGGCAGAGGACTGTCCCAAAATTCACATGCTTCAACAGGTCCACCTTGGACAAACCCTTAATATCAAGAGGTTCAGAAGTATTCTGAGCCCTGACACAGATCACCACCTCAAATCAACACGGAGCATCACCCAGTTTCCTTTGGACCATCCACTCTGGAGGAAAGCATCTGAGACTTGCAGTTCACAGTCTGGAAGAGAGGACAGCAACACTTAACACAGCCCCTTTGAAAACCATTGCTGATGGCAAAAGATTAACAGAAGGTGTGACAGGAAACAGAAACGTTCAACTTTCAGAAAAGTGAATGGATGCTGCACACAGGATAAAGATCTGCCCTATCTGCTAAATAGAAATAGAAGCAGTAGCTATGCACAGAATGGCTGACAACATCATGGTTGTTACCATGATGTTGGTTATTAACATAGGTGGCTCATCATGTGTACAACCATCTGGCCACAGCTCAGCTTTGAGTCCCAGGTATATGAGGGAGAGCCTACGGGCTGCTGTGCCCACACAGAGCATAGCTGGAGCAGACAAATCCTGCAGCCCTGCCGGCCCCACACCCTCCCCCTGCTGCCAAGCCTCAAAGCTTGGCCACCTCATTCCAGGCTGGCCACAGAGCAAACACTTTAAAGTCTAAAAAGTTCTATTTTCCAGCAGCAGTCAAAGAACAACAGTGGATAGAAAGAAATCTCTAACATGATATTTAGAAAACAAACCCCTTTATTTTTAAAGCACTGCAACTGATCTGAAAAATTCATGTATTTGCTATAGTAGAGGCAAATAGCTTGACAGACCCACTATAAAACAAACAATTTAGCATTTTGATGTGGCATGGTGGTGGTAGAAAGCATAATTTTATCTGCTTTTACTGCACTGACCTCTGAACCTTTGCATTATAATTTGAGAAGCAGCTGTGTATTTAGACTCACAACACCCTGCTACGTTCCTTGGTCTGTTCGGCATGGCGAGTGTCACTCTTGGTGATTAGCACAGCCACCGAGAAGGTTGCCACAGGGGAAGACCTAGTGCCCCCTGCCCAAGACAGGTGCACACCACTGTCACATCCCCAACATGTGTACCTTGGGCTCGTTACCAGTATTGTCATCAAAGCAGACTATTATCTATAAGTGCAACATCACACAAGAGACTCCCAGTAGTTTTAATTTAACATCTTAGTGGTGCCTGTCAAAGGCTTATTTTCTTCCAGAAGTGTAGCAGGAAGACTTTAAAGATAAGGTAGTGGTGTCAGAGCAGAAGATGCTGCAGGAAGCTTTTTTGTTCTCAAACAGAAAAACAAGATATCCTATTAAATAAAACTAATCTGAAGTCAGCAAATAGATTTTTCTTCAAGTCTGCCACCAGCCTAGTCAAGAACTATTTTTGTACGTGAAGTGTAAAAGTCATAATATAGCAAAAACTCATGAAGATTTTGCTGAAAATGAAAAGTTTAAGAATGTAAGTGTCTAATACTTGTCAGTCATGGGTGTATTTCCATAATCCTGCAGGCCCAGGGGTCCATATGAACGTCCTGAACACTGCCTGTTACTTGAGAAAGCAAGGGAACCTCCAGCACATTAGCATTTTGGCCCTGATCCAAGAAAGCACTTAAGCACGTGCTTAACTTTAAGCACATGAGTGCTCCCACCCACATAAAAGGACCACTTATTCACTGAAAATTAAGCATCTGCAGAAATACTTTACTGTATCAGCTTCTTTGCTGAGCATCTTACAGGATTACACCCTATCAAGTGACTCTCTGGAAAAAAAAAAACAAACCACCTAAACAGAAGTTGACTTCAGGCAGGATTGCTGATTGCCAAGAGCTGCTTAAGCACATGTGGCACTCCCCTATGGAGGCCCACGTCCTCCCCAGCTCGCACAACAGCTGCAGAGCAGCAAGGAGCCTCTCCCAAGGGCAGCGCATGTTTAGAGCTGCTGTTTTAGCCTTTGCCTTGTGGTTCTAAAAAAAGTTATGTAGAAGCTATTCACTCTGACCAAAAAGCTTGCCTGCTTCACTGAAGGCTGGGATATAAAAGCACAAACCTGCACAAGGCACTACACTGCCTACATGAGGCAAGAGTTGCTTCCATGGAAGCAGGCATCTACTCCAGGTTGGTTGCTTTGGATCAGGCCCTAAAGACCTTAAATTATATACAGAAGGAGGTGATGAGGGGATAAGAGCAGCACAGAAATTAATGTATACAGGCAGTAAAAACCAATTCTAAGCGGACAGTGGAAAGAGATTGTGTCACATCTCCCACATGCATTTTTAGGAGGTCGTCACAATCAAATATTAACTATGGTTCAGGCTCCCACAGCAGAGTAATACTCATCAATTCCTCCAGCTACATTTAGAAAAGAGAAATTACTCCTAGTGATAGATTAGATACGCCTAAGAAGAGTGCAAACACCCTGAAGCTCTTCCAGAATGAAGTCTACTTATGCCTCCCTCTTGCATGCTGGATCTCCCTCCTTGGGAAAGAAACCGGGATGCTGAAGGCAGGATCCCAGTATGAGCAACTGAGGAACTGCAGGCTCAGGTGTTCCACAAAAAGCACCTGCCTTAACTCTACAACTTAACCTTAAGGTTATCATGACTGTTACGGAGTGCAGAACTGGTTTTAAAGTAACAGTTTGTTACTAATTACAAGCTACTAATACCAGTTTGTTAGTGGCAGAAGTTTAAGACACATTTGAGGGAGGTGCTGGTGGAAACAGCAAGATAGCAGTTTATGGTTTATACAGAAATACTAATCTAGCCGAGGCTGCTGGACCTGTCTGAGCAGCTCTGCTTTGAGATGCAGAATAAATCCCTGCTTTGCAGTGCAGCTACATGGTGTTGCCAACCCACGCTGAAGTCAGAGCACAAGCAGCAGTCAGCCCACTTTAAAGAAAAGCAAACGTTTCTCTTTCTGCACCAAGTTGTGCAACAGGCTGCTCCTGAGCAGAGAATTTGAGTTATTTGTACTGAAGTCAAAAGCTGGCCACCCACCACGCAAGTTTCCTACCTGCTGCTCCACACCAAGGCACACCCTGCGTGCAGGACACCAGCACAGGCACCTGTCAGCCCCCATGATTTGTGACCCATCTGACAAGGATGGCTGGAGCCACTGTTTACAGCCCAGTGTCACTTTTGGCTGTGTGTGTTCCAGCTGCTGTTGTTGGGAGCATTTTCCTTACTGATTCAGATCAAAGGCTGCACCAACACAAACACATGAGTTTTACAAGTCAGTCAGCTGTGCACTATAACGAAGGTGTGCCTGAGAAGCTCCTTAACATTTCTCTCACCATGCCTAAAATTGGCATCAGCTTGTGCAAGGATTAAGATCAGGTAGACAGGAACTACCAGCCACAATGCTGGCACCAGAGGACAAGGTGACTTCAAGCAAGGCTTAGTACGTAGTTTTGGGTGCCCATACAGGACCAAGCCATAGCTGTTACTCGGCTTTCTATAGTGGACCAAATGCAAACCAGCTTTTTTTACTACCTAATCAGATACATGGACTACTTCAAGATCTAGATACACAACCTCATGGCACGTGACAGAGTTTCAAATGGTCCTGTAAAGAAATCCTTCATGCTTCTTAACTACACCATTTTAAGATTAGAAGAACAATTAATCTTGCACAAAGATCCAGCATGCAGGTTTTGATAAGCAAGAAACAGTGATGCACAAGGCGTGGGGTAGAGTCACAGACCAGGCTGAAGCGAATGCAACAGAAGTCAAAGTTTCCCGCACCATTTTTTTGCTGGTGACTCCTAACTTCAAAGTTTTACAAGGAATAAGACAACCGTTTCCACACTTGACTATTTCACTTTGAAAGGAAAGTAACCCAGGTTTAGCTATTTTCTTTCCACATGTATCTGGTAGAGATACATTTATCGTCAAGAGATGTTCTTCCTCCTCTTCCCCCCACTTAACAGCTCTTGACTTTGTGTGGCCCCTCTACACCAGTATATTGTTTGTGCTTTTTGTAAGACCCTACTTTAAAGTATGACATGTTTATGTAAGAGGCGTTGATGGCTAACACAGGCTTCGGCTCAGTAGGGCATTTGGGATGGTGTCACAGAGGAATGCTCTCCCCTGATTTATGAGCATGTTATAGTTATTCAGGTGGAGTGGCAGGACCTGGCAGTAAGCGCCATCATACAGATCAAATGTGTTTTAAGTTCATAGATCAGGCTGAAGTGCTGCCAATCGCCACAGAGTTGTGGCAGTGGAAACTAAGCCCTCTATTTTTAAAAAGAAAAGCAGATTGAAGACAAGGAGCTGCCCTCCTACTTAAGTCTTACTAACCAAAATCTTGCACTGTTCTTATGAACCCTGTTCTGCAATTTGATGATGGCATACGTGCAGATGCAGAGACAGATGCTTATGCTAGCCTACAAGTTTGACTTATTACACCGTTCTTTTTGTAAGACAAGTCTGATTCACTTGACTGTTTCCAGATCTTTAACTACTTGAAGAATGTCCTTCAACTCTTCCCCTTTTAATCTGCTTTATTTATAAAGGGTACAAGTTGAAGAGATGTTCTTTAGAGGCATGTGACTGAAGTTTTCACATTTATATGCCCATTCACTCTATACTGTACGCCCCTACAGAAAACAAGCTTTGGAGCATCACCTGCTTCCCCAGCAGCCAAGCCCCATGCCCAGTGTTTGGCTGGATCCTTTCTACACAAGGTGTTTCTTTAACATCTTCAGCTCTCAGTGAAATTAGTTCCCCTCACTTCCTTCATCATGTGAATAGCTTTGCAGCTTGTTCACATCTGCAGTTTGCACCTTTAATTAAGAGGTGTTCAGCTTTATTTTTTCCTTATGCTGTTATACCTTCCTCTGATATTATCAATTTGGCAACACAACTCTGTAAACCTGTTCTCATATAAAAGCCTATGCTGAATTAACACACCTCCCATGAACTAACAGGAGTGCAAATCCTTCACAATTTTCTAAGAAGGGGGGAAGAAAAGCAGGAAAACAAGTTCTCCTCAGCATTTCTCATACTAAAACTCCTGGAGTTGTATTAAGTGAAGCCATTTAGGATACTACCTATTTCTAGGAGAAAGGTATAATGACTTTACTCCTAAAAGTCTGTTTAATAATTAAGTGAGCTTTATGCTGTTGCTCTCGCAGAGCTAGTGAAGAGGTTACCTTGGCATGCATGATTTCAAGTTAGGGAGTTACTCATCTCTACAGTGAGCATACAAGTGATACAACACATCATGAAGAAGCCTTCACTACTTTTTGCTGTCTGGACCAACTCAGAAGTCCTACCCTCTTTCAACGAAGGCAGATCCCACCCACCCCCCTACATTAGGATCAAAAAACAGACTTGGAATTCAGCTCAAAAAACCCAAGAGACCCAGCCAGAAATAGCTTGATGTATAGTTCTCTACATAACAGTTACATATGCTGATAACCAGCCTGTGTGGCACATGACTTCAACCATTCCACCCAGGTTTCCAGACAAGCAGTTCATGTTTACACAAATAAAGGATGATTAACTTCAACACAGATACCACTCTGGCAACAGAGGGAAATGCCAACATAGTCAAAACCTGAAAGAAGCAAACTACTTTGTAAACAGACTCATAATGCAAGACCCAGGAGAACCAAAGTCTCAGTGCATTGGAACATACCTAACTGCTCTTCTGTAAGACCTTCACCTGTTACAGAGCAGATTCTGGAAATTATTTTTAACTTCCCTTTCACCAGCTACAACTCCAGAACAATAAATCAAGCTTCAAGGATCAGTTACATGCATTATAAGCATAATAAAAGGCATCAGAATCTGTTACCATATTTCCTTACACTCAAAAAACCCCCAAACCCACAACCTCAAAAAATAACCCCCACCCCAGCCATACTGCCATTTTATCCTTCAGAAATGACTTTGTACTCATTGATTATCACTTTAAGATGAAAGTACCTTTTAGATGCTCATTGCTGCTCTGTGAAAAGCTCCACATCAGTGGAGTTCACTTCAGCTAGTGCACCTTCCACGAGCCTCAATCCCCCCTACTGCTCTTCCCAGAAGGCTGCTGTACCTCTCCCTTCCCCCCAGCTGCCTTTCACCTTGGCCACAGCAATCCTGCCCAAGTGCCCATATCTGCAGCTGGCTCAGCCAGGGAGGCTGGGGCTGCGCTCTTGTACTGCGCAAAACACAACTCATGGAGCAACTCTGTCTCACCTCTTTGCAAAGAGCACTCAACCAAATTTCTGTTCCCTGAACTGTCCATTCTCCTGTACAGCTATAGTCCCAGACTTAGAACTGATTGAGATACAAACCACCAAGTCTGGGGACTGCCTCAGACTGGTTTCCAGGTGGAGAAGGTTCAGATGAACCTAATCTGTGAGACATTTGGGAGAGGAGAATAAAAGGAGTCATCTGTAGCTGGGTTAATTGTAAGGAACATCCACTATTATGGGACTGGACTGGACTGGACTGGACTAGCCTAGGCTAGGCTAGGCTAGGCTAGGCTAGGCTAATTGACTATTTCTGCTGTCTTTGCTCAACGCACAATGACCATAGACAATGGAAAAGCCAACAACATAGCTTGCTGGATTTGAGGTTTTTTTCAGTCTGCTTAGGACTTTGCACATTAGCACAGAAAATACCAATCTATATAAAGTTGCTCCTCTTTTTTTGAAGCAATAAGCTCAGGTGTAATGATCCTCCAGTTTTGCTACTAGTGTCCTTGACCTTGCTACTTTTTTGCACCAGTACTATTTGTGATACAACACTTATCTGAATGACTACGAAAAGGTAAATGTGCAAAATACAAGTTTGACGATTACCCCAAAATATTCTACTGGAAACAAGAGATTAACTGTTAAAGCCAAATTCTCCTCTCCCCCCCAAGAAAGAAAAATGTTGAGAGAGGCAAAACCTAGAAATATATCGGGTTGTGGGAGCTACCCTGCACCAAAGTGCACTACGCTGGTTATACTGGGGTGAGTGGAGGCTTCCCTCGATTTGTTTGATTTGCAGAGATATGAAATGCAAATGAAAAGGCAGGTTTGAGTCCCTGCAATTGAAATCATATAAATATTATTTACCAACAGCATAAAAGAATAATCAAAGATTAGAGGTTAACAAGAAAGAGTCTATTTTCTTGAAGAAATACAGAATTCCAATTCTATTTTCATTCTGAAGTTCTTCAAAAGAGTCATGTTTTACACAACTTCTTCTTTGCAAATTATTGTAATAATTATAGAAGCTCTGGAAAGACTGGAAAGAACAACATGAACTATTTTAATTAGCTACCATTAAAGAAAATCCTTAAAACCGGACAAACAATTTAACTGCAGTTATGATGGCACTGAAAAGCTACTATGGAAGATGCTTGTAGCTGAGATAGGCTTAAAAAAAGACTAAACTACATTTAGTTGCATTATTGGCTTTGCAATTGCTGTTTCATGCCAGCGCATGCCCAAATCTACTCTATGCCAGATAAACTGCTTGCAAAGCAAGCTTCATTAGAAAGTTCTCCATTTACATGGAATTCAAGGCACTATGAATTACACAGGGAAAAAAACCCTCTTTGAATAGTTCCATTTATCTTTTTAATTTCAAAGTATTACCACAGAACCACAGACACATACTGGTTGGCATGGACCTCCAGTGGTCTCTAGTCTTGTGATTACAGCAGAGCCGTGCTAGACCAAGTTGCTCAGGGCTTGTACAGTCAAATTCTGAGCATCTCCAAGGACAGAGATGCCACCTCCTCTCTGGGCCCCTGCTCCAAAGCCTAGCATGCTCTTTGGGAATATTTTTTCTAGCATGTAGTTGGAATTCCCCTTGCTCCAACTTGGGCCTCTTGCCTCTCATCCTGTCCAAGACAAGTCTGACTCTATCTTCTATGCACCCCCCCAGCAGGTTGTTGTGGACAGTGATAGACAGAGCCTCCCTTTCACGTTCTCTTCTCCAGGCTGAACAAGCCCGGCTCCCTCCTGGTGTATCACATGCTCCAGCCCCTCACCTTGGTGGCAACGACAAGACAATGTCTTTCTTGTACAGGGAAGACCAAAACTGGACACAATGGTTCAGATGCTGTTTCTCATGATGCTGTGGGGAGGGGAAGAACCGCTCCCCTTGATCTGCTGCTCCTGCTAGTTCAGCTCAGGATGTTGCACTGAAGATCAGGCAACTGACTGAAAACTATTTGTATGGGAAACTCTATCTGTAAAAGTGGCCAGAGAAAATGAAATGTCCGTACAAATCATTGTGTTGGAGTATTAGGCTACATAATTGGAGAGAACATGTACAATATTACATGGATGTTTCCATTTATTTCTAATAATTAACGGGTGTGCAAAATTAATGGGTTTTAAAATGAAATTGTGTCCCCAAATCTGAGGTTCATGCAATTGAACACTCATCTTCCCTTTCAGAAAACACCTATAAGTAGTGATATACTATTTTTTTCTTAACATGAAAAAGAATACAGTAGTCTGTGTGGCACATCAGATGGCAATTATCATTAAAATGTCCTTGGGCCATCAGGCATTTCTTTGCTAAACAATCTCAGTGCATTATTCATGTTACATTACACCAGCATTTAAAGAGATCCAGAAGCTGAAAGATTTGGAGAGGCCTGGTGAGCTGGTTCCTCCTGCAGGACTCACAGCTGATGTCTACTTGTTCCACTCACATTCACCAGAGGGTGCTTGCGTGGTACAAGGCCAGGCTGTGTAAACCTGGCTGGCAATCCTATTTTGGGTCCAGGCTGTGGGGAAGGAAATAAAACTTTCCCTTTTTCATCTACTGAAATGCTTTTAGCTCCTTTCAGATTTGTCATAACAACAATACACTTACGGAATAATCTAATGCTGGCTTAAACCTGTGTTCAGTACAGATTGCTAAAAATGCCTTTCTCAATTTGATACACTACACTGACGTATTGCACCTTTCTGTATCTGTTTCATTCCCTTATGATGGATGAAATTCAAAGGTATTACACACAGTAATAGCTAGCCCCAAGTGAGGCAGCTAAACCTACAAATCTGGATGTACAATGAATATGATGTAGTCAAAGCTAATTAATTGATCTGTATCCATCATCACTCTACCATTACAAAGTCCCTTCCCCTTCCTCTCAAGGGCTTTCTTCCTTCACTCTATACCATTTCTGACTTCTTTCCACTGATGTTCAAAGCTCTAAGGCTCTCTTACATGAACCTAGGCTTCTTCCCCAGGCCTACTGGTATCATTTCTATGCATGTTTGTCTGAATTTCTTGCCGTTTCCTTCCAAAGGATGTGTATCTTGAGTTTAGTCCTGAAGCTGAATTGAACACAAGTCCTCAGTGCTTTCTGGACGTGGCTCTGTAGACATCTGCTGCTCCTCCTTCACTCTCCGAGACCTGTTCTGAAGTCAGCAGAGACAGGAGCAAGGTGCTGCAACTACCTTCTCTCAGTATCTCCTCTCCTCCTGTTTCAGTGGAGGGATGACTAGGTAGGGAGCAGACTTGAGCCTTCCTCATGCCCCTCTCCTTTCCGAGCAGAGGTCTAGGCACACCCATAGAGAGGCACCACACTAACTGGCAGCTGGCACTGTCTGTCTCCCAGCAGCAGGGCATTAATAACCATTAACAAAATGCTATACAGTTCCAACATGATGTCAGTGGTATTAACCTCTGTCATTCCTGTATCAGCACTACTGAATGACTGTTTTTCTTTTTTTTTCTTTAAAACT
This sequence comes from Pygoscelis adeliae, assembly GCF_000699105.1. Lineage (NCBI taxonomy): Eukaryota > Metazoa > Chordata > Aves > Sphenisciformes > Spheniscidae > Pygoscelis > Pygoscelis adeliae. The sequence goes on along the minus strand of NW_008825156.1, from coordinate 3,443,068 downwards.
TACCTTTGAAATACTCCATAGTGTTAAAACAAACAGTGGCTACTTAGAATAGCTCTTATTTTCCAATTTTGAAAATGAACTATCAGTTATCAGTAGTGACTATGTTAGGCAACAGCTGAGTTTATCTCATTCATAATTTTTTACGAGGCTTTAAAAAAAACAAACCAAAGCAAAGCCTTCATACCTACAGAATTGTGAGCAGCTTTTAGGAGGTACTAAGGATTTGACACCTATTAGAGAAAATAGGTGCAAGACATTTGGGAGTTTTCTGGAACTGATAGTTTATGAGCAAATTACTCTGAACTGGTGTATTATAGCAAATCTGCTACCGCTTTTAGGAGTATGAAATACGAGTATCTTTTCTCAGTTCAAACTAGTAATCAGAGCACAAGTAATTATTTTTAAATGGTATACTCATAAAGCCTCTTACAATCTTACAGTATCTAGGTATGCATTGCTTCCCAGCTCAAAACAAAATAAATGCCAACACTATAAAGAGATGAGATAAGGTCTGGAGGGAGAGAGAGTTAGTATCATTTATTACAGTAATAAAGATAACTGGAAGAAGATACAGTTTTCCATGTATTCAACCACATCTAATATTCTTAGATCACTTCAACATCATAACGTTGAATTTCACTGTGATGATTCAGGGTCAATATGCCTTAAGATGATTTGAAGGATTGCTGCATTTTCAAGACTGTCCTTTTCTTTTTTGTAGTTACAGATTAAGAAGGTCATATTTCCATTGATCATATACTTTGTTATTTACTGGCAAACTCCAAGACATGAGATATCCCTAATCCAAGCTCAGGTTAAGTGCAGTTACATCCCCCTATCTCCTACAATGCTTTAAGATGTCCACTTTATCACAGTGAAATCTTTGGTTCTAGAAAACAGGATGGGGGCCATCAGATAAATGTTTGCATGGCAAACTAGTCCTGCCCATCTCCGGGTCTACTCTCATGCCTAACAGCTATTACATTTAATATGTACAGGGAGTGGATGTGCAAGACCAGATGGAATGGGAATGCTTTGTACACCCATGCACTGTATCAGCCACATGATGCAGTTGTTTCTCCAACTTGGGTTCAACGTGTCTTTTTTAAAAAAAAAGAAAGCTTTACCTCTCAAAAAAACCCAAGAAGTTCATGCGATGTAGACCTTCAGTTGAAAATTGAAAGAGGATATAGAAGACTTGCCACTTTTGGTTCCTGTGTGTAGAGCAGCTGGTCCCAGTGGAATAAAGGCAAGGATAAACTCATCTTCTCCGTGAACAACACGGCAAGGGATACTGCGACCAAAAGCAAAGTCTGCTCTGTACCAGCTCAGTACAAACCTCCAACACAAGAAGCGTTTCACGGTGAGTGAGTTGAGAGCACAGCACAGGCACTGCAGTCGTGTGGAAGCAGATGACAGGAGGGAAAGGATGCAACATTTGCAATTCTTCAGCCCTGCTGCAGACCTCCTGAGAAAGTGTATGCTTCAGGTTAAATCAGGTCTTAGAGACACCCTCTACCAGGCAGTGAACCAGCCAGCAGCACCTAGTGAGAGGCAAATCCGCATCCCTGTGGAAATGGCAGAAGACTGATTAATTTAATCCCATGCCCTTTCTAAGAAAAGATACTAAGAGATAGTGAGGGGCAAAATTTGTACAAATGTACCAGTGTCGTCTTCTTTTTTTGGCAGAGAAAAGAAGGAGCAGATTCCACGCATCCACCCCTCCCCTGATCACAGCAGTCAGTAGAAGTAGGGGGGAGAAGGGGTTTTCTGCAAAGCCTGTGCCTTTGAGGCAGCAGAAGGGCAAAAGCTCAGTTTTACGACTCTTGGCCCTAACACAATTTACCATTTACAAACTAATCCTCCTCCGTTCGAGAGCACAAGGCCTACTAAAGCTCTCATGTCCACTTCTCTGATTCTTCATTGTCCACACTGACAGAGGGAAGCCGAAGACCTAATCGGTGTGTAATTCAATCGCTGTCCAGACTGTGTCACAGCACAATGCTCTGCTTGTAGTGCCACGGGTTAAGTCAGCCAGCTACTGTTATGCACCACAGCAGGTGTGAAGAATGTCACTCGGTCTAACTGTATGTTACCACTCTGTCAAGGTCTGTTTCTGACGCTACTTTCACTCACCACTTAATGATTGTTTTTCCTACTGGCAGCAAGCTAATTGTTGGCTGTATGGTAAAAGGGCACTTTCCGTATTTTTTACCCTGAATTGGGAATTCCTGCACAGCATAACATGAGCCTCATACAAAGTAAAACCCTCTGTTCTCCAGGTCCCCGAAACATGGAGGCCTGCTAAAAAGCTCTTTACTTCCTTAGTCTTAATCCAGCAATTAGTAAGTTATGACTTACTACAGCCAAAGTGCTTCACTCTGTTGTTCCTCACCAGACAGCACATTGGACGTTGTGACACTCCTTTTGGGAATGGCTTAAATCTGCAAAGCTCCTTGGTACCTAATTACATTTAAATCAGCAAGAGACAGGTGCTTCAAAAAATTTTTATCCACATGTAGGTGGTTAAAAATCTCTGGAAAACAAAATTACATGTGCTGCCACACTTAAATACAGATCTCAGGCCACTCTGAGAACAGCATTTGGTTTGTTTTTTTAAAAAAATTTACTACTTCACAAGGAGTAGAAAGTTGCACTTCCATTTTTCTTGAGTCATACCACAGTGCAAGGAAGCTGAGGAAGAGAAATACAGAGGAAGAAAGTAGGGCAACACCTGCTACTTCATCACCAGCAAAGCAGCAATGGGTGTGTGTATCACCCAGCCATGCTACCAGGCAGGTAAGGGGACAGTAGGGAACTATTTTGACACAGTCCCCCATAACAGGGAAGGGCTACAGATGTCATCTATCTGGACTTCTGTAAGGCCTTTGACACGGTCCCCCACAACATCCTTCTCTCTAAACTGGAGAGGTATGGATTTGATGGGTGGACTGTCTGGTGGGTGAGGAATTGGCTGGATGGTCGCACCCACAGGGTAGTGGTCAATGGCTCAGTGTCCAGATAGAGATCGGTGACGAGTGGTGTCCCACAGGGGTCCATATTGGGACTGGTACTGTTTAATATCTTCATCAACGACACAGACGGTGGGATCGAGTGCACCCTCAGCAAATTTGCAGATGACACCAAGCTGAGTGGCGCGGTCGACACGCCAGAGGAATGGGATGCCATCCAGAGCGACCTGGACAGGCTGGAGAAGTGGGCCCGTGTGAACCTCATGAAGTTTAACAAGGCCAAGTGCAAGGTCCTGCAGCTGCGTCGGGGCAACCCCCGGTATCAAGACAGGCTGGGGGATGAAGGGATTGAGAGCAGCCCTGC
>NW_008825156.1:3436588-3439409 GCF_000699105.1 Pygoscelis adeliae | reverse complement strand
CTGGAGTACTGCGTCCAGCTCTGGAGCCCTCAGCATAAGAAAGGCACGGACCTGTTGGAGTGGGTCCAGAAGAGGGCCACGAAAATGATCAGAGGGATGGAACACCTCTCCTATGAGGACAGGCTGAGAGAGCTGGGGTTATTCAGCCTGGAGAGGAGAAGGCTTCGGGAAGACCTTGTTACAGTCTATCAGTGTTTAAAGGGGGCTTATAAGAAAGATGGGGACAGACTTTTTAGCAGAGCCTGTTGCAACAGGACAAGGGGGAATGGTTTTAAACTAAAAGAGGGTAGATTTAGACTAGATGTAAGGAAGAAATTTTTTACAATGAGGGTGGTGAAGCACTGGAAGAGGTTGCCCAGAGAGGTGGCAGATGCCCCACCCCTGGAAACATTCAAGGTCAGGTTGGACGGGGCTCTGAGCAACCTGATCTAGTTGAAGATGTCCCTGCCCATTGCAGGGGGGTTGGACTAGATGACCTTTAGAGGTCCCTTCCAACCTGAACTATTCTATGATTCTATGATTCTATTGCTGATAAACCCACAGCAGCATGAGTGAACTGTAATTTACTGAAAGTGGCAAAATCATAGGGACAGTAACCAGAAGCACTTCAGAGGATGTCTTCTCCTCGCACAGATGTACATCACACACTTTTAATAGTCATGTGTGATGTTTCTTTCCACGTGTAACAGTGACATGTCCAAGTTATGTGAGCACAGAATGAGCACAGAAACCCCCTATTTCTAATGCATCTTTTTCCTTAACAGCCTTGAGAATTTCATTCATGTAGAGTTTCTGATGCTATTTCTCTAATTCCTTGATTTTCATGTAGAAGCAATACAAATAGGAGGAATACCTGACAGAAAAGCTACACTGGGACAGAAATTGTACAGGCCTGTACCAGCAGGAGTAGCTTTTCATCTGAAAGAACGAACAACTGAAGTCAGCTGGATAACCCAACCAATCCAAGAAGAGGATAAACCAAAATGGAAACAATTTCTCTGCCACCACATAGATGATCTTAAATCAATATATTTGGCTGTCTAGAGTATTTCTATGTAATTCTGTACAAGAATTATGGTTAGCAATCTTACCTAAGCCTGTAAAGGGATGAAATATTTTGCCACACTTTCAAATCCTGGGAAGGCAGCAAGGAGATGAAGAAAGACGATCCAGCTTTTTACCACTTGCTACAGAAAAGGTCATAATATTCATTATTCAAAATATGAATTGGACATCTGTATTTACAATGTTTAACAAGTCTTGCTTAGTGCTGAAGCCAAGCTGCTCATTTCACCCATACTCGTCTACTGTCATCATTGACGGCTGGTTTCCAAACATGGCCAGACACCAGTTTACATGGCAGGGGTCATGAGACATTCTTGCATCCTGAATCAGGATTTAGCAATGCCATGTGCCAAGCCTTAGAAGCATGCAGAGCATTTGCAACTGAGCACCTGCGGAAATCCCATTTCCTGACAAAGAGAGGCCTCCAATATTCATGTTTTTCTCCTGCTCTTAGGCCATGCTGTAATGAAATATGGCCTGAATAATCCTTTTATAGCTACACAGGGAGATGTCCTTGCTTAACATTTACCCATCCTTATGGAGGTTCAGTGGGAACTTGGTTGAGCAATCGGCAAAGATACACAGAATGAAAAGCCTGGCTGATGGGATATGACCGAAACCATGCACAGGGTAGGTATACAAAATGGACATGCAGGTTATGAGAGAAACTGGAAGGACTCTGGTAACTTCAGTGAATATAGGTAAGAGAAGAGGAACCTAAGGAGTCACATTAAATTTGGTGTTAATGCTGACAGTGACTTATGCAGGCACAGCCAAAAGAGGGACCAGTGCATTCACGGAAAGGGAGGCCAGGAGGGCTGTCCCTGGCAGCATGTGAATAATCAGAGTGCAGGACTGCACAGAGTCCTCTCCCGGGTCAGTGAGAACAGTCAAGAGGAATAAGTTGAAGGCAAGCTGGAAGGGACTTAGAAGTGGCTGGTTGTGAGGCCAGCAATGGGAACAACTTTGAACAGCTTACACCGTAAGACTCCCTGCTCTGCAAGACACTCCCAGAGTACCTCTTGCTGGAGGTCTGCGTTGCCCTTACTCTAAGCTGCCTTCTTCCCTTTGAAGGCCATGATTCCCTTACCCCAAGAAACTTGCACCCTTGTTCTGTCCCCTTCACTCTAACCCTGGGTTGCTGCTGGGCTATCTGTCCCCCCTCCTCAAACTCTGGCTGTTACCTCCCAACCATCCACATCTCTATATGCCCCCACATTTTCTCCTCACCCTCCGTTTCCCTGACACTGTCCCCTGTGGCTGCTTCATAACCCCAGATTATCTCTGCTTTTGTTTTCTTCCCTTGCTGCTGGCTTTGGCAGTGTGAGTGTGAAGCCCAAGCTATCATATGTAGCAGACTATTAGCCTGTACACTGTTCTGCACCTAATCTCACTTTTGCCGGGCTGCTCACTGGAGCTTTAAACCAACGACTCCAAACACTGAACAACTGTGAAACACTACCAGCCCTCAAAATTTCTCACACACCGCCACGTACCTGTATCATATCTTCAACTGACAATACAGGTTTGGCAGTTTAGAGATCAATCATTTGCCATGGCCCTGCTGTTTTTTAGTGGTCCCTCAGCCTCATTTTGGGAACCATCATCCATCACGGTGCTGTGCAGGCTCAGTGCATGCAGAGTGACAGCCACTATTTCCCATTTCCACAAGGAAATGCTAGAACAACTTCTGTCTGCTAAATGCTGGGTATAAAAATCAGGTCTCTGTGGCACACTCCCTTTTCCTTCCTTCCTG
>NW_008825156.1:3434062-3436571 GCF_000699105.1 Pygoscelis adeliae | reverse complement strand
GGGGACCTCCCCTCTCCTCTTGGCCATGACAGTGTACATTCAAACAGCTGCTAGGGCTGGATGAAGCACCTGCTCTGGGCAACAGCAGCTGGAGTTCATTTTGGGTCCAAAGGGCCGAGGCCAAGCAGGCTGACCGCATGTGCACTAATCCAGTATCATCACCAACTCCACCAACAACAGGTGCCTCTTTGAAGAGGGAGGGAAAAACTATTTGGGGAGGATTCAGAGCTTTATGAAGGACATTATGGGCCAAGTCCTCAGCTGGTACATGCTCAGTTAAAGCATGTACTCTCTTGAAGTTATATGAGTAATGCTCATATACACCAGTAAAAGATTTGGCCCACTCTCAGTGCTGCTTCTCTTCTCTTTTTTGGTTTTCCTAAGGATTTTTCACCTCCTCTCTTTGCTCTGCACTGATCTTCTTTTCAAAAAAGAAAAGAAACCTTCCTGTCCCTTGCTTCAGACCAAACAACTGAAAGTCACAAGCTACATATACCAGACTTCAACACCCTCCTCTACATAGGTAACACAATCTTACCGTTGCCTGACAAGATGTGTCCCTCAGTCCTGCTTGAGTCCTGGAGTCCAGATCACGAGCTTGCATCAACAGGAACAAGGGCTATCCCATTCTGGAACAAATCAAATCAAACCCCGTCAGGGTCGTTTAAGAGAAGTCTTTCAGCACAGACACCATAAGAATTGCCATGCACTTGCTTGGGCCAGTGGTCCACATAGCCCAGTGCATTATTTCAGTGTACGGCCACTACAAAATGACATGGGAAGAGCGCAAAAAAAACCCTGCCAGAAACAGCTATTGGCCAAATTGGCTCCAAGGAAAATTTTCTTCTTATCTCATTTTGCTAGAAGTTGGTTTTTGACCCAATGCATACATATCTCTTTTTTAAGTCCCTTTTAGTGTATTACTGATAAACACTTGTATTAATGAAAGCCTCTATGTTTTTTCTTTTCTGAGTCCTGCCATTCTGAGCTCCAAAGGTCAGTTCTGCAAATCTGATCTCACTCCTTGCAGTTACTCTTATGCCTGTTTCTAGAGAACCTGGAAGCTCTCTGGAACCTGAGAATGGAGCTGGATTCACAAAGGCAGCACCGCAGAGCATTGCCAAAAGCACTCTGCTCACACAACGTGAGTAAAAGCAGGCATTCCAAATTTCTGTCGATGCACTATTGGAGGGAAACATGACCTTGCTACAAGCTACTCATGTGAATCGGTCACAGCCTTCATAACTTTGTATTCCAGAATTTATTTTCCTGAACTGTACACCTTTTAATTCATGACTTTCCCAGATTTAGATTTGTTTAAGTCACTTTCCCCTTGGGACCATGTCTCAGCTGGGTTATGTTACAAAAAGAAGCAAAGTGGAGACAGTTGAAGGAGCAGACCTGGTGGTGAGAATAGCACAGGCAGAAAAAGTACTCTCCAATCCATAACAGTTACCGCCATCTCATCCACAAGTACACACAAGTGTAAACTGTACTGTGTTGGCTTGCCCATTTAAATAAGTCTCCGAGAATTTCCCTTTACAAACACTGCAGTACAGGCTAGACAACGCCATTTCCTCACCAATGAAGAGACATTCACACAACCACACAGGAACGTCCAGTGCTAGAAATATATTCTCAGCTGCTGCAGACTCACAGATTCCCTTTGAGGCTTTAACCACACTTCCAAATTTGGAAAACATCAAAGCATGTATAAACAAATAAAGAAGGCAATATTGCACACTTACAAGTCAGTTTTGTCCACATATATACCTGAGGGAACCACATGGCAATCACCACTTCGCACACTTAATACTGAGCAGTATGGATACCTATATGTTACTGCCCTTCACAGCAAAAGCAATAAAACACTCCTAGCATGACAGGCACAGAGCTCTTCCTAACCCTCTGAATCCTCTCTGCGGCTTGCTGTCACTGCGCACATTTCACGCAGGCCAGCTGCACAGGATTTATTCAACCAGTTTTGGAGTATCAAAGCTAACTTTTGTTTGTCTTTGCCCCAGGCAGGCACTTGGTATGCAGGATTTAAATCTGAGAACAAAATGTTCTGTGAAATTTGTAAATACTCAGCACAGTAATTTCTAAATTCTAAAAAAGATAGCAACTGGAGCTAGTGGTTTAAAAATCAAAAAGTAAAGCATTTCGTTGCATCACTGTAATGCCACTGTGTCTTAAAGACCAGAATAAATAACTTCCCAAGATTACCAATTAATGGTGCTGACTGCCTTAAGTGATAGGAGCCAAACACACTGTGAGTTACACCTCATAATTCCAATGAAATCAGGAGAATGCCCAACTCAACAAGTGCTCTGCATAATGACACTGAAATTGAAAACAATTTGTTTCATCCTTGCAAATTGGCACAAAAGACTTTGCCTGGGACATACCGCCACAAACAGACTACAATCTAACACGCAGCATTATAAGACTTTTAAATGTATTTAAATGTATTTAGTACTTAAATGTATTTAAAGCCATTAAAATGGAA
>NW_008825156.1:3432442-3434030 GCF_000699105.1 Pygoscelis adeliae | reverse complement strand
TCATGACACTTACATTATGAAGGATAATATGTAGATGGCGTAAAAGAGGTGTTTTGAGCAGAAAGCAGCAATAAAGGGTCATTTGTGACTGGAACTAGAAGAGGAATTACTTCATTGGAATTTAGCATAGCCTCTAAGGTCTATGATGTTTGAGTGAAATTATCCACTTCTGTTTTGTCTGATTCACCACCACTGAATCCATATTAATACAAAATTTAAAACAAATATTTAATTGATGAATGTTCACATTAAAGTTTCAAATAAAGAACCTTTTCATATTTTTTTTCTCAAGCAGTTTCATTTAAACTTTGAAACGATTCTTTTTCAAACAAAAACTGTGGAAAGGATTCATTTGTTATTTTTTGGTGAATACGAAAGCTAAAACATTTAGAATCATTTCCTCTTCACCTGCAAACATTTCGCACACCTCTCACCACATCTGTGGCTTTAATTTCTTCTCTCTCAAGCCAAGTAGCAAATGGCATCAGTCAAACCATTTAACTCCCAGGAGTACCTGTACTTCAGAAGCAGGTGCTCTTGGTACTAGCAGGGACTCTATGAACATTGACTATCAGCAGCATACAGCAGCAAGACAATAAATGGTTTCTGGACCTTCATCCCTTGCCCATAGTTCACTTCTGCTAGTGCAAATATTCTGAGTATGTACAGAGTGTGTCTGCTCATGCTCACCTCGAAGAGGTAGGTCTGATGCTCCCCCAAGGACCATCTGGAGCACAGAGTGCACCTACCAAAGTTTACACTGCCTGGAAGGCATTACCTGCAGTCACTGATTTCAGATGGCACAGACTGTACAAAAAAAGGCACTCCCTTTTTCAAACACGTCAAGTCTTATTTTCTCATTTGTCCAAAAGTAAGTACAGATTCTTAACCACAGCTGCGGAAAGGAAGATAGAACAGAAACGCAAGGTATACAAATTATGACAGACTTTAGACAGTTTGGAATTGCACAACCCCCTTATGCAACGTGTTGCCTGGGGTGTGCCACATGTTTTCAGAAATTCCACAGAATCCGCTTAAATTTCCTCCAGAGCTGAGACCCAGTGGCTTCAACCTGCAATAAGTGACTGGACTTATGAAGCACCATGGACAGATTGCAAGGACGAGCCTTAAGTTTGCTGCCCTATGCTTTTTTAAATGTGGCTTGAAGTAACAACTGCAAAATCTCAGAGGCAGATGAATGCTGCCAAATTATTCTAACTTACTCCTAAGCACAGCCTCTTTAAAAAAATCAAACGGCTAGTATCAGCCAGTACCACTTGAAATTAATAGTCCACTTACAGCTTAAGTGTATTTGTAAGAGAAGAAATGGAAATTGGAGGGCCAAGTATCATGCTGCTGACTAGGCCAAAGCTTGCTCAGCCTGGCTGCCAGCCCTCTGCAGCCACCAGGCCCCAGGGCTCCAGCTCTCCTTGCTGCCTCTCTGCCCAAGCCAAACCACGGGCTTCCTGAGTGCTGGCAGAGGCAGGGCTCTTAAAGACACAGATGAGCTGAGAAGCCTCGTTGGCACACCTAACAATTTTGTAAATACAAGGAGAAAAGACTAGGGGAGAACAACTCAGCATAGGTG
>NW_008825156.1:3426245-3431341 GCF_000699105.1 Pygoscelis adeliae | reverse complement strand
TAGTGGCCGCAGTGCAGGTTTACCTGCAGCTCCAGCATTAAGGAGGCTATGCACATGTACACACACTCAAACATGGCCATATGCAGCTTGACTTGAGATGCAACAGGATAGCTGAAGGTGTCAAACATAAACCAGGTTGAGGCAGGACAACAGTCACAGCCAAGAGTCTACTTATGCAGTTAGTTGAGATGCAGTTACATCTTCTAGGCTTGACTACAGAGCTCACACACACACAGAGACCCCAAACCTGCTGTTGGCATGGAGCTTTCTCAGGGGCCCACAGAAGGGAGGGTGGCAGCAAAGGGAGAGGACGAGTCTGCCTGAGCGCTGTGTTTGTGGCAGCAGCTGGAAAGAGCCTGCAGGGAGAGAGAGGAGAAGGAAGGGGTGCCTGGGGACTGGCAGGAGCGGGAGGGCAGGTGTTATGCAGGCAGGATGGGCCCTGAACACCAAAGTCACAGGGCAGCTCTAAGCATGAGCCACAGTGGCCATGGAAGCTCCCTGCTGCGCTGCAGGGCACTGGGCCTCTCCGGGCCCCTGCAGCACCCTGGTGAGAAGGAGTTGAGGCTGCTTGTCTCCTCATGGCATTACCTGAAGCAAACTCTGCTACTGGAAGAGTCCCATGGTAAAAGCAAGCATTAATTACAGATAATCTAATTTAAACACTGCAGAGAAGAAAATAGTATGAATTAGGAAACCCTTCTATACCTGTTCTGTGACACAAGGTTAAAGATAAACTTTGCTTGTATTTCAGAAACTCCTATGAACTCGTCTTCTATGTGTGTTTTAGACAAGGCACAGACATGCCCATGGGCTGTGGGCATATTCTGTTTGAAGGACAGATTTCAATCAGTAAAGTTGCAAAGAACTCTATATATATATCACAATGGTTTATATTATCCAGTGTTTGGAAAGTTCCTTAAGGAAGAACTTCACTGCAAAAGAAGAAAGACAAATGAGCCAACTTCTCAATATCTGTGCCCTGCAGACTTGCGTCAGGGAAGCCTATGGAACTGAACTGCTCGAGATAAAAGTTACATCAGAGGCACAACGTGTCACAACTTTATCAGGCTACTGATGCAAAGTGGGAAAACTGAATGAAGGCAAAAAAGACATGGCTGTTTCCAAGTACAACTGAAGAACATCCTCAAACATCTCAACTGGCTTTAAACACTGCAGTAACGGATGTTTTGCAAATACAAAAATATCAATGAGAGGAAGAAAATCTCTGACTCTCTAGAAAAGGAAAGCAATGGAAAACTAAGCTTTGGAGTATTCGAGGCGAGTGCCAAAAAAAGGCACTTCAAAAATTACTTCCAAAATCAAAATTAATCCAAGTATTTTACAAACAGGATTTCATTGTGGTACCTCATTTTAGTAAACTGAATATATATAAAATACATGTAGATACGGCACTGCATAGTAATTTTCAGTACCTATAAGCCCAAAAAATAGGCTCCTGTCTGCTGTTTGATACCAACAAGATCAAGACTCTGATTCAAAGGGACTAGGCTCTAACTTTTATTTTTAGGAAATCCTTCTCTCGTATCACTAAAACATGCTGATTTCACAGCACTACAACAAAGCAGACCTTTCCATTTGCTCAGTGACATACAGACAAAATGCATTTTCCAGAATGTCTGCCTCACAGCCTGATCACAGTGCTATTGTCACCCCAGGGCCATCTCACATTTTGCTGATGATTACTTTTAGTGTGAGACAGTTAAAAAAAGTTATTTTTCTATGCTTACTTAAGTAGTAACCTCCCAAATTTCAGTCTGCTTTTTTAACTTTATGAGTCATACAATGCAAAAGGCAACAAAACAACTCAGAAGTCTTGCTGGCTTTTCCTCCATGGAAAAAGGAAATAAAAGAGTGGGATCAGATAAAATAGTGAAATAAAGCACCTGTCGAGAATGGAAAAGCATACAGATAAACGGGTTAAGTGACTTCAAGTCCAATACAAGCAATTGTGAATTCATGGGTGTTCATATGAATCATTCTCCATTTCCTGCCAGAAAGCTTAGGTTTCACTTAATTACGAAACAAAATCATGAATGAAAAAGGCTAATTCACAGGCATACATATCATACATTTATTTATTTGTTACTTTTTCCTCACATAGCACTCCGTTTTCATCATAGCTATTGATGGGCACTGAATGATCACATAAGAAAAAAGTTTGGCAGCATTAGATACGCTATTTGCAAAGCACATGAAAAATCTGTCACAGCTAGAAAGAAGCTAACAGATGGTAGCTGGATAGAAGCAACAGCCAGAACTCTTGCTACCTGTGGTTAAAGAACAAACAGTATCAACTTTAGATTACAAAGTGCAGCTTAAAGTGCCTAGCTTTAAATGAGAGAGCATCAAAGTAGAAAATGGCCAGGTACAGCTAAATGTTTGCAAAGTAGTCTCAGCAGAAAGGATATTTTCAGATGATTGCTAAAGCCCACTGACAGTAACAGTCCTCTCCGCTGCACTCTGCCAAAGAATGAAAAGAAAGGGGGGGGACTGCGTGGTGGGGGCGGCGGTTGTGGGGGTGTGTGTGAGAGAGCTTATTTTCTTGGAATTTTAATTGCAGTTCTGTATACCATGCTGTGGTTGTTTGGCTTCCCACTCTGCCGCACACTTTCAACACTCTAAAATGTGTTATACCAAAATCATGCCAAATCATAAAAATCAATAAAGACATCTTTCATCAAGGTATGTGCCTAACATTACGTATTTAAATAATCCTAGATTATGGGAATAAACAGGGTCAATCCTGTCACCAACCCTATTTACAAATGTCACCAACCCTTTTGCAATGACTTGCACATAACTATCTGTTCTTGCTTTCCCTTGGTCAAGATCGCTCAGTGTCCAACCCTCTTCACCCCAACATCAGTTCGTTGTAAAGTACCTTCATACTCCAGGATTTAGTGAGAATAAGGATCTAACCCAGATTCACTTGTTGTATCAAAGTCATATTGTTATTCCAAGCAGGTAATAACTTTTCTAAAGCATACACTTTGGGAGAGAGACACAAGACCTTCCCCTTCAGTTTAGGGCAGGTAGGAAAAAAAGCCACCTGTCTTAAAAGCAAGCCTACCTATAGCAGGCAGCTACACTTAGTCCACGCCATGTTGAAATGTTGTAACTAAGAAACTGAACAAAGTGCTTGTTCCCTGGGATACAGCATTTCTTGAAAACCGAGACTTGAGATCACAAGTTTTTGGAACAGATGAGACTTTCCTCCGTCCAGATATGACCAGCATGTGACACCACCTCATCCTATGTAGCAAGAATCCCTACATTACTTTGTAATAGCATTTTTCCACAATACTTTTGATTACCATACAAATGACGTGTATTTCCTTTAGTTCTATGAACCACAAAGCAAAATAAATTGAACGGTGTTCTCATAAAAAGAGGGGTTAAAGAACATATGGAGAGTAAGGAAATTTAGAGTCAGTTTTCAGATTAGCCCCATACATCACAGGTGGCCTTAAGAAATATCTTTGCATCTTAGTTCTCCATCACTGAAATGGGATAACTTAATACTGACTTCCAAAGGACCAGAAGTCTACTAATACAGATACAAGCATCTATGAGCTGATATGCTCAGAAATTACTGTCACGAACGCCCACCTAACAAAATACAACTATAAACGTTTCCACAGAGACACTAGCTAACTTGCTTTCTATTGCAATTTCACACTTCAAATTATTTGGACTGTCCACAGAAAGGAGGTCATCGAGTACTCTATTTAGATTAGGATGTCAGTGCATACACACGCACAGACACCACACTTGTTCTTCCTCTTCTGAGGCACTCAAAGGATTATTCTGGAATAATAAAACACTGGCAACTATTTTACGGGCTAAAACAAAGACAGTTGGAATGGAAGGAGCTAAAAGGTAGCTGTCAGAAGTACATCTTACCAGCAAAAGTTCCTAGTGCCCCAGCAAACAAGAGGACTCTTACTGAGAACTTCAGAACAAGGTATATATTGTTGAACTGTCTTGTCAATGAATATAGTGTAACTTATGAATTTAGGTACTTACTTTAGCCTTGCAAACATTACAAGCATACCTTACTCACAGGCAGTTTTATTCAAATGCTTAAAATAAGCATATGCTTAAATGTTTTTTTTTAAATGGGAACTTAGCACACCATTTTACATTTTATTTTCTGAAACTTCTAATTTAACTTAACTACAGCATGAAGAATCAGAACAACGAAAAAATGGACAATTACAGTAAACAAAGAGGGCTGAATAGTGTAAGAGATGGAGGCACCAGACTAGAAGTACATAAATTTCTCATGAGTAATTTTCTCACATCTTTATGTGACTACTCTCAGACGATGTGTGCTCTGCTCTAGCTAATCAGATCCAGTAACAATTAAAATGTGCAACGGAATAACGATTCTGCCATTAGCATCCTGGGTTTGTGGGGGAGTGGGGTGATCTGCTAGAAAAATATTCCACAGTACGGCACGTAACATTAAGCTTACTAAACAGAAAGTCACTGAACAGAAAATTATCAAATTTGAAGGGTGTTGAGATTGCTCATATTTCCACTCCACTGGCTTGAATCTATTAAAGGTAAGTAAATGCTCAAGCAATAACATGCAGAGCTCCACCCATGCAGTAAAGCAGTTGAAAAAGTCAGAAACCTGTATTTTGAAGTTACTGTACAAACCAAGGATTATTAAATTACCAAAATACTGAAGGTAGTATAATCTGCCTAGATAGGACCAGTTCGACACAAACATTTTTACTACTGAATCAAAAAAGATAAAGGATTTATCCTGTAGCCAAGACATACATAGATACACTGTTAAGTTCCTAGGATTTTTTCACAGATCGCTCCCTCCCCACGACTGCATGAGTGCAAGCTACCATCAGCTGCTCCGGCCTCGACTCTGCCACACTGCGCTTTCGCACATCGCTATTAAAAGGAGGTATTTAAGCGTGGGCGTCCCTGGCTACCGTCCCTCAAGTAAGCTGTAGAAATGACGAGTCACCGGTCGGCCCTTCCCGCCCTGACAACGGACGCCTGGCAGAGGGGACGTGCGCTGGTGCTGAGGGGCGAGGTGCCGCACCGTTTCG
>NW_008825156.1:3415473-3425486 GCF_000699105.1 Pygoscelis adeliae | reverse complement strand
GTGCCCGCCCCGTTACTTGACCCAGCGGGATTTGGGGGCTCTCTTCGCTCTCGGACCCTGCGGCGCGGCAGCGCTCCTCTCGGAGCCGCTGGCTGGCTCCGGATCTGCGCTGCTGCTTCTGCACTTACCCCGGGGTGGCCGCTGACATGGCTAGAAAAACAACGACGAAGGTCTGGAACAAGCGGGTGATGAATCAGGCAGTCATGTATTTTGGGTAATTCACATAGAGAGTTATGCCTGTGGAAAGAGGGACAGGAAGAGGGAACGCTAACAGCTTTGGAGTATAACTCTTGGGTGTTTTTTTCCTCAAACTTTGTACATAAAATAGTTGTGTGTGGTTAACGGGTGACATAACAGTTTGTGAACATCGCTGTCGGCTTAGGGTTTTTTGCTCCGCAGGCAGGAACGTTGGACATGAATTAAAAAAGCTATCTCTGATACTGTGTAACATGCATGCCAAAATCGTGTCTGGCTACATATCAAATATTAAGGCAACATATATTTTAACAAAGCCATTAAAATAAAAAAAAAAATCCATGCCATCTCTTCTGATGCCAAGGATCCACTGAGAAGCAACACAAACTATATTCAATATACCCCCAAGATTCTTTGATCAAGCTTGGTATCAACTATTAGTCCAATAAAAATTTAAGTATGCAGTAAAACCTCTACTTGTTAAGTATGTGGATTAAAATAATACTAGTGATTGGTAGCTGGGTGGGATGGAGAAAGCTCAATTAGAAATTGACTGTGGGTAAATCAAACCTAGAAATGTGAACATCTTAAATAGTTAATGATTGACATAAAAGATTTACCTTAACAGTTAAGCAGGTGTGGTAACTTGTGCTCTACTTGAAGTCATGCAGCACACTTGCACTGAGGAACTGGTTATAAAACACTGAATCTTGACTCTTCTGCCAACAGAAACATGAATGAATGACTTCAGGAAAAGGGTTATGCAAATACTGCAATGAATGTTCCTAATAAAACATTCCAGTATGTACTTTCTCTTGAATGGTTTATGGTCACACATGTGTATGTGTGTCACAGGTTTGGGGTATCCCAGATGGCCATAAAAATATAAGAGAAAAACATAAACTTGTATTGTGTATATAACTTTTCTGCATTTTTTTCTAAACAGAGCAACATAGATGAAACACAAGTATTTCATATTTAAGCAGGGTAATAGATGAAAGCGGGGAAGACAATAAGAAGCAGAAAAACTTCTGAAATGCATATACTTGTTCCTTACCCCTCCTAGGCAGGCTACAAGCCAACAGCTTGATATGTAGTACTCCAATCCAGAGTATGTCCAAGAGACAAAAGCTGTGCTGTACTGCATAGGCATGTTTAGGGAACCAGCAGATCAAGATGCTGTAGCTCCCTCAATTCCGTTCTTGGCATATTCCCAGCTACTGCCTCTCATTCTCCTCAACATCAGAGCTGTGCAGAGCCAGTGTTGAAACTAGTATAACCTGGTGGCTCTCCTTTGCTACCTGTCTCTAATATATTCTGTTTATGGCACAGCAATACCATGGATAAAATTCTTCTAATGTAAGAGCCGATAGATCTATTAGCATAGTTAAGTGGTTAAAGTTGTTACTTTCCCATCTATAACAGAACAAGGCTTGCAGTGGGTTTAGGGTTGTAATACTTCTGAAGTATTCCTAGGCATGAGCTACATACAATATTAAAGGTGTATACAGGATAGTTCAGTAGCAGTATTCTTTATTTTGGAATGACATTATCCATAATGAAGCTGATAAATAGATGCAAAGTTGTGCTTGTTCTCCTTTTGGTATTTGCCTCATCTTTCTCATACCTTTGAAAGCTAACTTTTTACTGGACTGCTGACCTGAAGGGATAAATCTTATGTCCCCTGTGCTGGGACTATGTTTAAAAAAACAAACAAACAAACAAAAAACCCAAACAAAAAACCCCCACAAAACACAACAACAGCAAAAAAAAAAAAAAACCACCACCACCCCCAACCACTCGTAAGTAAAATATTCTGAGGATCTCTGACTGCTACTGAGAGAGACCATCAGTACTACAGTTACCTGCCCAGTATTAAAGGACAGAAGGAGTTCTAGTAGAAGTATAGAGATTTTTCATTTAAGACAGTTAAGTGCTTACTTCATTTATTGCAGAAATTTGGATTAAGGTCTTCAAAATGATTGTGCTGGTAGAACAGCTTCCATTGGAAGGGTCACCCAAGTTCTGATAAAGCCATGTTCTGCTGCAAGTGAGTCCCATCTCCAGCAAATCTTAACACTTGGTTTTTGTGTGCTTAGGGTGAATATTTTGATCAGTCGCATGTGGCTCTACCAAATGTTTCAAAGTTCTTCTTGCATCAAGCTCTGGAAGAGAGAAAAGCCGCAGAGGCTTTGATGAAGTATCAGCAAGAAAGAGGAGGCCATTACTGTTCTAAAACCATCCAGGTGGGTAGTAGACAACAAGCTTTCGAGCAGTTGCAGTCTGCAGTAATTATTCTAACTTACTGCTTTATATTGTTGGTACTTCAGATGTCTGCGTTCATCTGCTATTAGATGTCCAGATATAATTTCCCTGTCATGCTAGTGTACATGGTTTTGTTCTTGATTGTGATGCCTAGAAACTGTCAGACATACAGTCCTAACTCTATGTGGTTGCTTTCTAGCCCAAAAGAATATGAACAGTGGTCCCCTTTTTCTTTCACTCAGCTGGAGACTGCTGTTTCCAGTGTGCTGTAGTGGATTGAGAGTCTCCTGGAAACTGTGCTAAAACAGCCTACTTGTCTCCTTCACATTGAAACTAAATAGAAGCCTAGAAGCCATCAGCACCTAAGAAAGGTGGTAAGGAAGGAGGTAGAACAAATACCCAGCTTGGGGCAGTGGCTGATCTGTTGGAGCACAGCTCAAGATAGAATTTGAACTAGAGATCTGACTCAGGCTGGCACAGGTACAAAGGAATAAAAGTTATCAGGAAAAAAAACCCACCTCGTTTGTTAAAGACCAAGGGGCTGATTCTCCTCCACCAAATTTGTATTCTCTAAATAGTTAATACAGAATGCTCTTCTTTGGCCTATCATAGCAGTTGTTAAGCTGTAGAAAGTAAAAATAAAAAGGCCATCTTGAAAAACTTTCTAAACGTTTAGTTTGAACCAGGGAAGACCTTATAGCAACCTTCTAGTACTTAAAGGGGGCCTACAGGAAAGATGGGGAGGGACTCTTTATCAGGGAGTGCAGTGATAGGGGAAAGAGGGTAGATTTAGATTAGACATTAGGAAGAAATTCTTTACTGTGAGGGTGGTGAGACACTGGAACAAGTTGCCCAGAGAAGTTGTGATTCCCCCTCCCTGGACGTGTTCAAGGCCAGGCTGGATGGGGCTTTGAGCAACCTGGTCTAGCGGAAGGTAGACCCCCCATGGCACGGGGGTTGGACTAGATGATCTTTAAGGTCCCTTCCAACCCAAACCATTCTATGATTCTATAATAGGGTTTCCTGGTGTAAGAACGTTCCTCAGGAATAGCTGCTGCTATCTAAATCTCTGTTCCTTGAAAAAGTGCTTGAGTTCTGCCACTTCTGTATGTTTACAGCCATCCAACTCTGCAAAAAACCAACAGATTCTCTGAACTAGGAGTTGTTGCAAAATCCTAGCACATCTTGTTTAGAGCGCCAGGTAAGTTGCAGGAAACCATCAATGAATACAGTAAGATGAGCTGTTCTTCTGAATACATGTAATTCTGTCTTTGTTTTTAGAAACCAAACTGCGAGTATGCAGTCGGTCTGATGAAAGCCCTGGAAGTAGCAATGGTACAGTGGAAAACTATGATACGATATTTTGAAGAGCTTTATGCCCTGAGTATTGAAAATGCAGACCCGCATAGCGCAAGCACTATCAAGAAACAATTTATCGGGCCCAACATCCGGAAGATCAAGCTGATGGGAGATCTACTGACCAATGCTCGCAGGCTTGACTGTTCCCAAGATGGTAGAAATAGTCTTGGGGATTACTTTATGGACCGGTTGCAGAAAGAGTTCAGAACAGGCACAGAGCCAGAGTCTAGTCAGCACTGCAGCCCCTGCCCACCTCTCCAGCAGTGTACAGGAGCTGCAGAGGGTCTGAAGCGACCCCAGAGAGAATCTTCCCAGCATAGAAATGGCATAGGGCCAATATATGCAACCATACACTGCACTGCCATGCTGCCACAGTGTAATGATGGGACAGGAGCAAAAGTGAAGCAGGGCAGGGAGGGACTTTAATGCTGTGGCTGTTGCAGCCACAGGGCAGCTCCTAAGGCAGACCCGTACAGAAGGTGGCCTTGAGACCAGAACTCAGGAGACATGATGCTGTATCGCTCCTCCTGCTTTACACCCTGCCCCCTCATCCTCCGTTGAGCCACAGCTCAAAATCTAGCCCATAGCAAGGTTGCTAGTTACCTAGGTTGTCGGCATTAGTCATGCTTTTATCTGTGCAATTCCTATAAGCCAAAAGCTTTTAAGTCTCTTTTCTGTCTTAAATGATTAATAGGATTAGTTAGTGCAAATTATTTTTAACAGTATATATAACTTCTATTAAAAAAAACCAAAATGCAACTTTAGTACAAGGAAACTTCTATGTGGCAGAAAATCCAAAGATTTAGTTTTATATTATTAGATATTTTATATTACTAACAGATACATTACTAACAAATATACTAGCATAATGAACTTTTTTAAAAGACTTGTTTTAAAACAAAGTTTTCTTGTTTTATTTCTATCATAGTAGCAATTTAAATAAGTAGTCTAATTCATTTACTTATCACCCAGCTATTTCTAGTGGTATGCTTCTCCAAGATGAAGGTTGCAAACATTTCCTCAACAGTGGGAATAAGACAATGTACTGGTTTTCTCCACAGTTATTTGCCCAGTTGGCTTTTTCTCATCCTCAGAAAGCAGATGAGAGATAAATGTGGGGTTCTCATTAGATGTGACATTTACAGGTTCTAGAGCACATTTTCAAAGTGTCACTGAAGACACTAGCTCTAGGGCTCTGTCCAGACCTAACCTAGGATGGTTGCTTTAATTACTGTACAGACCCCTATTTCAGTTGGCTAAATTACGGTATTACTATGTGTCCTGGTTTTAGCTGGGACAGAGTTAATTTTCTTCCTAGTAGCGGGTTTAGTGCTGTGTTTTGGATTTAGGATGAGAATAATGTTGATAATACAATGATACTCATCATTGCTGAGCAGTGCTTACACAGAGTCAAGGCCTTTTCTGCTTCTCACACCACCCCACCTGCGAGTAGTCTGGGGTGCACAAGAAGCTGGGAGGGGACACAGCCGGGACAGCTGACCCCAACTGACCAAAGGGATATTCCATACCATATGACGTCATGCTCAGCATATAAACGAGGGGAAAAGCTGGCTAGGGGTCTGCTGCTTGGGAACTGGCTGGGCATCGGTCGGCAGGTAGTGAGCAACTGCATTGTGCATCACTTGTTTTGTATATTCTTTTATCATTATTATTATTTTCCCTTTCTTTTCTGTCCTATTAAATTGTCTTTATCTCACCCATGAGTTTTACCTTTTTTTTTTCTTTTTTTTTCCCCCCAATTCTCTCCCCCATCCCATTGCGGGGGAGTAAGCAAACAGCTGTGTGGTGTTTAGCTGCCTGCCAGGTTAAACCACAACACTACGGTACTACTGCTATTTCTTGTACTTCCTATCTTGGTCCTCAGTAGAGGAATAAGATCCTAGTGAAAATGCAGCACACTTAGAGTCATCATCATCATAAAGAGTGGCCACTCATTAGTTTTGCATTTTGTTCAGTTAGGGGGGCTATTAGCACCACCACACTTAAGGCTTTTACTTAGCCAGCTTGGTTAGAGTTCAGAGGTGTCCAAATTCCTTCCATTCATCTCCTACAGGAGTGCCTCTCTTTCTGTACACTGGCTACCAAGGTCATGTAAGAAGAGCAACTGGCTAGGTCAGCTGCCTGCAGCTAGGGTTTTTTGTCATTATATACAACATCTTTTATGCAATTGGGGTTTGCTTCATTGAAAGATTGTCTTACACTTCTATGTAATACCGTAAGTGATACTCCTGTTGTGCTTGAAAATAAATTCAATTCAATGTTAAAAATGGCACTTTGCATCTACATTGTATTCCTCAATCTACCACATAGGCATGTTAGTATTCTTCTCCAAGAGATTTTGCATATGTATATAAAGCTGCACCAGTACTTTTCTACTACTAAGAAAGTTGCACAAGATAGAAGAGTAGACCATAGAATGAAAATAAATGTCAGAACTGCATTAAGAACACTGCACAATGAAACATTTTCAGTAAACTCTGACTTTTATACACAGCTGCAGTTAAGTAGCCATTTCTGAAAAAAACCCACCTATTTTCTGCCGGTGTTGTAACACAGGACAGACAATTACAATGCAGATGCTTTCCCAATCTTTCTGTTAGTATGATTCAGCTTGGCAAGGGGGGAGGGAATCACTTTAAAACAAGCCCTGTATTCATCTGTAAAAATACTGCAGTGTGCCACAAGAATGGCTTGAAGCACTTTTAGCAACATGCTAGATTTGCCTATGTTGAGATGGCTGCTCTCTAATACAGCAGTAGTTTAAAAAATATTTCCAGCTGGGCTAGATTCCGTCACCCATCCTCATGCTGAGCATACCTTATTCAACAATTAGTTCCACTGACTGCAACTGAACATGAATAAGAGCAATGGAATCCATCCCTCTCAGTATTAAAATATAGCTCACTAAGTATGAACAGAGCAAAGGACTCACTGAATTATAAACTAGTGCCATATAAAACCACTTCAAATACTACCGGTAATGTTTGACCTACTTCTACATTTTTCTCCTTTAAGAGTTGGTGACCTTCTGAAATGTAGGTACAGCCTCCTCCATGGTTTCCAGCACTTGACTGCCTTTTACCTTAACTGAATTCCAACATAACAAAGAGCCCAACATTTAAATTTTTCAAAGCAAGACTTACTTGCCTCTTCTTTTTTCCTGAAATACTGCCATGGCTGTTTCTCAAGAGACTCTTCTCATCTTTGTAGCCAAATGTATCCACACATTCTCAGATTTTAGGTCTTTCTCTCTCCCTTTTCCAAAACACATTCTGGGCCCTCCGCCTGAAGAGACAATTCTGTTAATTTTAGATAAACTCACAATCAGCTATTTTCCCAGTCTCTATCCTCTGAAAAAGAAGAGAAATCAATCAATTACTGTAGATAACAAGCTCTTCTTGCCTACATGCTGCTTCTGCTGAGAGGGCACATATGCTTGTGACTATGATCTCAAACTTTGTTAACAATACCTGTCTATGGTATATAGGATGGGTCTGTCCGTGCTTTGCAGCATAGGAAGTACAATCTGCCTCTGCCTTCCCAGCTTCCTTTTCAATCACACCCTGAACAAAAGGAGATGAAGGGTGAATGTGGAACAGGTATAAGGGCAACAACACTTGGAGAAACTTTCCAAATTCTCTTTCTCTGCTGAATGCTTGTTCATACACACACTCCTGTATCTGTACTTCCAAAGCAATGCCCAAACCATCCAAACACACAGTCTGGGGCAGCTCAGAATGGCTATAGCAGCACCAGTACCCTAAATACAGCATCCAAACTGGGAGCTCTGGAGAGACCTAATCTTTACTAAAATTGTGAGTTACAGCCACAGAGGCTTCCAAACAGGTATTAACAATGGCACACTTCTAAATGCTTGCCATAAGCACTACCTATGGTTGCATGGAAAGGGCCCTTGCTGCTGCCTACTCTCAGCATGAGGAATTCACTTAAATTCTCTAGGTGGAGATCATGCTGTCCTTCATCCCCTCCACTATGGCCACACAAAATTGGTGAGAGCACCTCAGGGTTTGTTCTTTGCAAGGACTTTTTTTTCAGGCCTCACTGTACAAGGCAACATCTTTCTGGACAAACCCATCTTTGGGAATAATTCTGGAAAGTGAATCTTAGTTCTGGTGGCAGCAGCAGGGAAGGAGTCCGCAAGGGCACCTTCACTGGAAGATGACTCTGAGCAGAATTCACCATCTGGTCACAGCCTTCTCCTGACTTTTTCACTTAGGTGAATTCAGGCGCTTAAGCACATTCATGGGCAATTACTGGCAGTCTCCTTGTATTGCTTGTCCAAGTCCCACCATTTCCCACCATTTGTTACCACTTTGCCCGAGGTAACCATTATGCACACAAGTCCCAGAGTGCCTTTTCCTGGGGTCAAATATAACCTAGAAACACACAGTGGCAGAATATGCTACAACACTGGCTAAATATTAGGTAAAATTACCTTTGCCACAAATGAAACCAATGATCTGGAGAGAGTCTAAGTGTCTTGAATGGGTCACACAGCCAGCACCAAGCCTTGATATCCCAATTTACATGTTCAGTTGTTACAGCATACAACTATTACTCATTCATACTTATTATGCATTATTGTATACCTAGCACTGTTTTGAATACAAATTACTTCTACTTTTTTAACTATTCAATGAAGATTTAAAAAAAAAAAATCTGTTAATTCCTTCTGGATCAAAGAACTTCTGTTAGAACAGTGAAGTGTTTCCACAAGTTTGCTACTCTGCCTTTCAGAAACAGCTGGGAGATACACTTCTAAATGTGTAAGGGTGGTCAATAGCTGATCTCCTTGGGACATATCGCTTTTCAGCATTGGATACAGTGAAAGAACAAACTTGTACAGAGTCCAAAACTTATACTTTTTTCTTTAAATAAAAATTTTATCTTTTGGGAATAATGACAGAATGTGACTAACAGTTCTTATCTTTGTCTGTACTCGAAGACATTTAAGTAAGTAGAAAATGGGGACTGCAGATTAGGATTTTTTGCAAAAACCAAATCATGTTACAACAAAAGAAGCCATCATCACAATAGCCCCTCTGAGAAGTCATAGGCACAGGGACTGGGGACTAGATCATTGACGGATGTTTTTTACCTTTTCAGATTCTCTCAGTCAGCCCCTCACCCCACTGAAAACAGAGCTTTGCCTTTGATTTTGAATGAGTTGAAATTTCACCAATATTTATAAATGCAGAATGGAGATTAATTTTAGCTCATGGTACATTAGAAATACCCATAACTATTTTAATCATGAAATCAGTGAAATCACATGGTTGAATTGCTGATGTGCTTCCGTATCGGAAAAAGAACCGAATTTCTCATCTCAAATGATATTCCAAAAACAAGAGTAAAAACTCTAACACCCTTGAGAGACGTTACCAAAAACCATCCCACTTCTCCAAGGTCCAAACTCTGCCACTGCTAGTTACCTGAAACAACAAATTCTTATTGCACAAGCAATCCAACTACAGTGGAACTACACATGCAGCAAAATGCTACTTCATGAGATGAAGTCAATCTCTTCAAAGACTCCAGAATAAAGGTAAACAGCGGCTGGAGTTGAAAGTGGAACCTGAAATGCAAATTTATACATCGTAGCTCATGTGAAAAGAGTCATTTGCTGAAGTGATAGCTGAACGTAACTTCAGGCCTCAGCTCTCCTCCGGTACGTCATTACTAAACCATTACTGCATTGCTTTATTGGAGGAATCAAATACTTCCTGTGATAAATATGGTTGCAACTTGCTCAGGCAGTTGCTGGGTGTCTCAGCCACTCCAGACCTCACCCTCCCACACAACTTCTTTTTGCTCTGAGGTCAAATAGTTTCAATAACTGCGCCTGAGTCTTGCTGAACATTTTCCATCCTCGGTAGGTATCCCTGAACTGTACCTGTGTCAGACGTGGGCAGGAACACCCTGATTCCTGAGAAAAAGGCTAACACACTTCAGCGGACCCCAGACACGTCCTCTTTTTCTGCTGGGAAGTTTTTTTTCCCCAGGTGAGAGCAGACAGCCTTTGCTCCAGAGTAACGGCTCTCCTGGATAGGCCCGCTCTCTCCCTCACCTCCCTGTCCCGGAGACCCGGCGGCCCCTCGCCCTCCTGCGGGAGCCGTGCCCCCAATACCTGCCCCAGCCCGCAGCCCCCTCTC
>NW_008825156.1:3405791-3414202 GCF_000699105.1 Pygoscelis adeliae | reverse complement strand
CCGGGTGACGCCCGGGGCCCCCCTGCACCCCCCGGGGCACCACCACGGGCACCCGCACGAGGAGGAGCACGTCCGGGCGCCCAGCGGGCACCACCAGGCCGGCCGCTGCCTGCTGTGGGCCTGCAGGGCTTGCAAGAGGAAGACCACCAATGCCGACCGCCGTAAGGCTGCCACCATGAGGGAGCGGCGGCGGCTCAGCAAGGTCAATGAGGCCTTTGAGACCCTCAAGCGCTGCACCTCCACCAACCCCAACCAGCGTCTGCCCAAGGTAGAGATCCTGCGCAACGCCATCCGCTACATTGAGAGCCTGCAGGCGTTGCTCCGGGAGCAGGAGGACACTTACTACCCAGTGCTGGAGCACTACAGTGGGGAATCGGATGCCTCCAGCCCCCGCTCCAACTGCTCCGATGGCATGGTGAGTGCCCCAGGGAGGACACCCTGCCACCGAGGCGCCCCAGACGCTGTTGGTCCAAACCTGCGCAGGGCGAGTCGCCTCCTCCTGCCTTTCCTATAGCAGCTGCCTTCTATACCTTCCCAGGCAGTAGACAAAGCCCTTTCTCATGCCTTGAGCTTCAGCAGCAAAGGGAGGTGGGGTCCCCCGCATGCCAGGATCTCAGGGAAAGAAGAAGAATCTCTTACACACTTTTTTCCCTGGGATGAGAAGTTGGGCAGGTCCCCCTGTGTCCCAGGGGAGCCGGGGGAGAGCTGCTGGGGGAGCACTTTGGGAAGCTGCCTGGGATGGGTACCTGGGGGCATGGTGAGGTCTGAGCCCTGCCTGTGCTCCTGTAGCTCCTGGGGCATCTGTTTCCATCTTCTGCTGTATCATTACCTTTGAATCCCCCAGCAGAGAGGAAAGTCCCCCTTAGTCATGGTAGTTACAGGGAAACTGATAAGAGCCTGGGTTTTGTTTTCTGCAATTTGTCACAATAATGGGAGGAGGGTCTAAGCAACAGGAGTTCTTTTTCTTGACCCTTAGGAAAAAGGTTCTCCATTTCTCCTCTTACTTCATCCCTCCGTAGACATTTACCAGCAATCGGAAGGAGACCCCAGGCTTTCTATCCTGCTTGTACATTACGGCAGTGGGGGGGAGAAGAAGGTTGGGTGCCAGAGAGGGTGTCCCATCGCCGCATCTTTTCACTGGGACTATAGGCTCGGACTCTGGTCTGACTGGCGTGGTGGGACGTGGTGACTGGAGTGCAGGACAGCTGTCTGGGATGGGATCTTGACAGCACTTTAAGACCTGAGATTTTTTTTCTGTGCTCTGGTGGGGATAATCATTACTGAGTTGAATATCTGCGATTATAAGATAGTTGGCAGATTGGAGAGAAGATTTACACAAATGATCCCTCCTCAAAATACAGCCTTTTTCTTTTGTGAGAAAGAGTAATTTCATTGTGGATTAAAGTATTGGAAACAAATATACTGGTCAATGCTTTGGGGCTTTTTCTGTACAAAATGGAAATGGGAAGAGAAACTAAAGGAAATAAAAAGGGACAAAAGTAGACTAGAGGCTTTTAAGAGGAACTCATGTTTGGAAAAACCTTCAAAAATTAAATCATAAAAAGACTCATTCCCCTCTTGGTCTCCCTGTGGTAAATTGAAGATACGTGTAGGGCAGTATCTGATCAGAATGCTGGAAAACCTCATCTCATTTGTAAAGCTACAGCATTCGATGCAACAACAATGGTAATTTTCCTTTGGAACAGCTGTGCCACATAAAATACGCTGGGGTGAATCCCCTTCTAGCCAAATTAAGTTCTGCCTCTTTCAAAGAAACTACAGCTTGATGGCATTTCAGCCAGGACTGGAATGATGGCACAGACTAGGAACTGAAATACGAAATTGGATGGTTACTGGGATTTCAGTAAATGCTGTCCCCAACCAGTGACCTCACTCCGATTGGTCTCCTTTCCAGATGGAGTACAGCGGGCCTCCTTGCAGCTCTCGCAGAAGAAACAGCTATGACAGCAGCTACTACACAGAATCACCAAATGGTGAGTGTACGCCGTAATGGCTGTGTGAAACATGGAGACAGAGGCAGTCAATATAGTAAACTTCCCCATGCCTTCTCCGTCCTCAGTTGTTTAGCTGACCCCAGCTGGGCTGAAAGAGGAACCTGCCTTTTCAGCCAGCGAGCTGTTGATGCTAATGGAAGCATTGGATTTCCTCTAGATGTATTTGCAAATATGGGGATATGTTATAGCTGCATTTCCTATCTTGCAAATACAACATCTGGATAAAAATATATTCCTCTCTTCAACTAATTTTCAGTGTTTAACCATGTTTTGCATGAAGGCTTCCCTAACTTTGTCATTGATCCAAACTGGAGAAATTGTCAATTGATTTCAAATCTTCCCTTCCCTTTCGACGGACTGAAATGAAGCCCTGGATCCACCCTGCCCCAAAAGTAGCATACTTTGGTTGGGTCTCTCTTCCATTTTGCAAATTACAGTCTCTGTTTTCTGATAATTGGTGTCCTTCACCAATATTCATTTCCTCGGAATCTTTACATGCTCACAGATGCATACTGTTAGCCACTCACTGGGGTTTTATGAAAGAACTACATCCTACTGACATTAAATATCCATTGGATAAACTGATCACCTTTTTGTCTGTTTTTTAGATCCAAAGCATGGGAAGAGTTCTGTTGTTTCCAGCCTTGATTGCCTCTCAAGCATTGTAGAGAGGATTTCCACAGATAACACCACATGTCCTATACTGCCTCCAGTGGAAACTGTTGCTGAAGGGAGTCCCTGTTCCCCCCCAGAAGGAGCGAGTCTGAATGATAGCGGAGCCCAAATTCCGTCCCCCACCAATTGCACCCCACTTCCCCAGGATAACAGCAGCAGCAACCCTATCTACCAAGTGCTATAAAGGCAGGTCCAGCTGGACTGCACTGAAAACAAATTGCTCCGTTCAGCCAAGCTCCGAGACCTGCCTTCTAAGACTGAAGATTTCTCAAGACTTGTTCCAGTTTTAAAATATCACTCAAAATTCCTTCAAATATATAACTTTTCAAACCTGTATTACTTCAAAATACACCTAGTTATTTATTGGTTGTTAAACTAAACTTATTTAATATGTCTAGAGATAAAATTGTATACCATGAAATGGCCAATGTTTAATCTGGGCTTTGGGGAATAGGAACCTGGCTCTTGAATGCAGAGGAGAATAGAAATCTACAACAGTAGTGGCATTGACAGATCCTTCCTATTACTCCTGTTCTGGCCAAAATAAGGTTGTGGACCATTTTTTATAAAACTTTTTGTATAATTGTAAATAAGAGTTGCTTTGCAAAAAAAAGGGAAAAAAAGAGGAAAAGAAAGGGAAAAAAAGAAACAAAAGCAAAAATTAAAAACAAAACAAAAAGGGGAAAAAAATTTAAAAATATTTAATATTGCTTGGTTTGTTGTGTCAAACTTTATATATTTATACGATGTGGTTGCCAAAAATGTTTTCAACAGTATTCTAAATAAAGACCCTTATTTATAAAATCTGTGTTGTTATCTTGACTTTCATTAGGGCTTCTAGAATTACTAGTGCATTTAGGAGTGGTATTAAGATCACTGCCTTGGCAGGAAGAAGATACAGGCTCTGATTCAGCAAAGAAATCAAGAACATGCTTCAGTTGCACTACTTTCAACTACTTTGCAT
The DNA here is from genome assembly GCF_000699105.1 of Pygoscelis adeliae. Taxonomy (NCBI): domain Eukaryota; kingdom Metazoa; phylum Chordata; class Aves; order Sphenisciformes; family Spheniscidae; genus Pygoscelis; species Pygoscelis adeliae. Next base: position 3,410,548 of record NW_008825156.1, on the reverse strand, counting down.
AAATATATTGCTGAAAAGGGGTCTACTTTCTTCATGTTTTATCTTGGTGATTTCTAAACCAAGTCTTGCACATCAGAGGTCATTATTAAAGAAATCTGTAAGGTAAATAAGCATGTTTCTCTTCCTCCCCCCAAAGTTTACAATTACATTATAGGACTTGAGCTTACAAAGATGTGTTAGAACTAGGAATCACAATAAATTAGACTCTCCAAATTCCAGTGCAGCTACCAAAACTTAAAGTCATACAACAGTATCTCACAAGACCAGGTACTACATTCTTGGACAAATGTTCAGATTTTTCATTCAAGTTCTAATTTTCAAGTGTTTGTACCATGTTCATATATTCTCAGGTATTAGAAAATAATTGCAAAGGATTTTTTTGTCATAAAGTTCAAGGTATAGAGCACAGTTTTTCTCAAGTTCCGGTTGGAATTTAGGCCAAAGATGGGCAGTTTTAATTTGGATTTGAACTTTACGCATCTCTGGCAGCACTACTCCAGGGATTTACTTCTTGTTCAGAGCCTCTCTAAAAATAACGAGTGGGCTGTGTTTCATTCAGTATATATGTGTAACCTTGCAAGCTTGCCATGAAACTGAAAAATGTTAAGCCCTGAGCAGGTTGTCATTGGTAAGTAACCGTTAGGGCATTTCTGTACCTTAGGACAAGAATAGCCAGCAGCTACAGACAATATGAAACAACCCATTTCTTGTCATACCCCTGTGAATTATAGCTTTTATTTAAAAATCACAGTAAAAAAAAAAAAACCACCCCAAAACCCAACCCAGATATTGTCATCAGCTCTAAATACTTTGATGACAGATCAGTCATTATATTCTCTCTTAGGTGACTATTAAAGAGGGAATTCGTGCAGCTCTTACCTCTTAAGCGGGAAAAAGAAAGAGGGAACAGCTAATTCCATGGGAATGTCTCACACTCCTTTAGTCGTAGGGGCCTTGAAGATCAATGCTCTATGGAGAGGAGGGGAGTGAGCGGCCTTGTGTGGAGCAGAGCAACGCACTTGCTTCTCCTTCCTCCTGGGGCAGAGGCGTGCTCCAAGCTTGCTGTCTTATCCGAAGCCAGAGGGGCAGGGACGGTAGCAGCCAGAGGGATTCATTCCTCATCCGTGCGCTTGTGACCATGGTGGATGATAAATCAGAGTCGAGGCACAGGACCATTCTGCAGAGCAGGCCAGTCTCCCATGGATCGGAGGGGACTCCGAGGCAGGACTGGCCCCTCAACGCCTTCATCAAAGTCCAACTTTGTAAAGGTCTCCCACTGATTCACTGTGGGCAGAAAACAATCCAGCCCATAAAGGTTGAGCTTACTCCTTTCATTTTTCCATTAAAAATAAAAATTAAATTAACTTGAGAATGTGCTAATTCATACTAGCATGAATCAGGAAGGTCTCTACTAAGGTCAGACAAATGCCCCAGGTTAGTTTGAAGCCGATATCACTAACTTACAAAAACTAAAGAAAGGCAGTTAAAACCTCACAAATCAATGCCTCGCACATCAACCTTAAAATTTTCATTGCCTCCAGCAAACACTTGATCAAGCCCATAATGCAAAAGATCAAAAGATGCTTTTGTGAAATATTATAGACCTTGCCATCCCCATACTCTGAGGCTGGTAAAAGTATCAATTTTACTGTCATGTAAATGGCAACCAAGAAATATTTTGCCAGCTCAAGAACTATAGAGACTCTATACATACTGGCAGCACAAAGTTCATGCCTGTCTCACTATGCACCCCACTGCTGTGGGACACAATAGGGTGTACCTGGCTGTAAAGCTGGCATGGCACAGCGGACACGGGGCGCTTGTGCTCAACAATGTACATGCAGTTCCATGTGAAGTCATGTATATTGCATTTCACTGATTTATTTTAGCAACCCAAGTTTCCACACACTGATGTTAATGTTACAACAGAGAACAAGCATTTAGCACATCCCAAAATAGATGGATGGATGAAGAAGAAAAAAATATTCACAGATTTCCTATGCAGAGCCCATCTTTTTCCCATTGCTGTCAGTGAGAAAAGTCCACTGGAGTAAGGCCAAAGGGTGTCGGTGCTCATAAACACAAGTTTAGGTTACAGCTATATTTATTTTTGAACTTAAATAAGGAAAACTTGTTCCCTGTGCAATTTCTTCCTGTCTATTTCTAAGGTAAAATATTTAAAACAAATGCCTGAAGTTACTCTACTTGCCTGTGCATCAAGAGGACAGCATGTTACTGACAGAAGTATATCCCAGTCTATGTGCAAATATTTTGAAGCTGGAAATATTTGGATTCAGAGCTTTAGTTTAGTTCTGACAGTTAATAAAAGGAAAGTAGCTGTCTTTGAACATAAAGATAAGTGTGTATCTTGGGAATGTTTGATTTGATTTGGTAGCTTAAGAAAGCCCTACTGGGGCTGCATGACAAACCAGTATTATTGGTTTATCTTATTCAAATTATTGCAATGGAAAAAGCAAAGAGGAATAAATTTATACCTCACATATATGCTAAGTGCTTTGATTTTAAATTTCATCAGGTCATTTGCAAATATGAGAATGAAGAGGATCCTTTTTCTACTTTCAATATTTCACAACAAAAAAGTGCAATAAGGTTGCTGGGTTTTAAAAATAACAATGTTACACACCATTTCTCACATTATCACTAAAGCTGCTACAGAAATTTTTCAGATACTGAAAATTCAATTTTAGGTAAAATGAATATATGAACTATTCCTGGTATATTTGTTCCTTTTAAAATATTTTACATCTGTATCCAAAAATATTAAAGAAATATTAAGTTGGCAATTACTTTGCACCAGATGCTGCTCTTTTAAAATGAATTGTCATTTTAAACACAAAATAAAGACCTTACAAAACCCCACTGAATGTGGAAGGAAAAACCGTTTTCATTTTACAGCTTGTATTTTGCAGAGATATTTGAAAGGGTCAAATTGTGCAAAGGGCAAAACCTGCTCATTTTACTCATAAAAATTAAATTCCCATCTTCAGAAGAACTACATCCAAAAGTGAACAGACAAGCAAATGTTTTGTACCTCATACTACCCAAATGTTAATGAGAAGAAATTAATACTTCCCTTTCATTTAAAAATTATTAATTTGCTCCTTGAAATCAGTGGCAAAACTTCCAACTTCAGTGGCAGTGAGGCATACCTGAGTACCTCATTAAGTACTATTTACTAATGCTTGTCAGCTTGCCCTCCCTCAGCCTTTTAAATCACTTGTTTTCCAATAGATCTGTTGAACAGTCACAACTTTCTCTCCTTGATCTATGCAGCATGCTCCCTTCTCAAAAAGTTTGTTGCACAACTGGGAATGTCATTAAGTGGAGACCAATGGCTCTCCTTTCAATATTTGAGATTTCAGGGCTAACGAGGGAGAGAATGGTCCCTAGTGTAATACAGAAGAGCCTCCAGATAGTCCTTTCCCACCCAGGTCCCACCAGGAATTAGGAACATGTCTGGCATAAAGCCACCTGGGCCAGTAGAAGGAACCCAGAAATTTCCCTGTGGACCCAGAAATCTATCTTTTGCATACACAGACACTTCTGAATAAAGACCTTAACCTTGTAAGCTTAATAGTAAAAACTGACCTATCCTGTAACCACCGGATAGAAAACCTCAGGGTTTTCCCAATAATACAGTCAGCATGGCATTGAACTCACATTTTCTTTCTAAAACATCAATAACTTATCTTCTACACGCATCTTAGCAACATCAGCAAGTGTGCTATTTTATGTAAGACTCGATGAATAACCCCACATTCATCAATAGGGAGGCAAATACTGTATATGAAGTGAAGCTTTCCACTATTTATAAAAACAATGTGTTAAAAACTCTGACAGACAATAACCCCCTTAATCAGAAGACTGGGGGAGCTTGTGATTGTGGTTGGGGTGTTGTTGGCTTTTTGCTTGGAGTCAGATTCACTCAGAGGTCTGTGTCTCAGCACAGTCACCTAGTGTTGCAAGCCCATGACTGTAAAAGGGGGGCCTCCCAATCTCAAAGGACCAGATCTGGAGATGCTGGATAAAATCCTGAACTGTTGAAACTCTCTGAAACAGTCCTCCCTAACTCACCTGAACTAACCTTGAGCCGTTTGTTGGTCTAACAGCAACATCTGCTGGATAAGACGTAAATTGCATTTCTTTCTGAAATCATCTCTTGGTGATTTCAATGTTCTGTTTTCTCATCTTTCCATAATGGAAAATTCGTTGGCGGGAAAACAGCAAAAATATTCACAGTCTTCAGTCAGCACCTGGAGCCCCATACACTAGGAACAGCAGGAAAAATATGTTGGAAAAGCCATGCTTTTCCCTGCCAAGAGCCTTCTACATAAACAGAGAGGAAAATTGTAGGAATAGCATGGGTTTTTTCTATTACTGCACAAATTTTGGGGTACCACTCTGTTTTTCTTTGTTTTAAGTAAAAAAGAAAGACAAAAGGAGAGAGAAAATGGAAGGTCTTTGAAGGCATTGTATGGCCTGTGCTGCGAGCAATGGTCTGGGGGGAGATAGGTTGCTTACCAGAAGGCAGGAGACAACAAAAAATATTTTTACAAATATATTAATGACAAAAAGAGAGCCAAGGAGAATCTCCATCCTTTATTGGATGTGGGGGGGAACATTGTCACCGAGGATGAGGAAAAGGCTGAGGTACTTAATGCCTTCTTTGCCTCAGTCTTTAGCAGGCAGACCAGTTATCCTCAGGGTACTCAGCCCCCTGAGCTGGAAGACAGGGA
>NW_008825156.1:3405422-3405633 GCF_000699105.1 Pygoscelis adeliae | reverse complement strand
GATGCTCACAAGTCTATGGGGCCGGATGGGATCCACCCGAGAGTGCTGAGAGAGCTGGTGGAGGAGCTCGCCAAGCTGCTCTCCATCATTTATCAGCAGTCCTGGTTAACGGGGGAGGTCCCGGACAACTGGAGGCTTGCCAATGTGACGCCCACCTACAAGAAGGGCCGGAAGGAGGATCCGGGGAACTACAGGCCTGTCAGCCTGACCT
>NW_008825156.1:3392497-3404639 GCF_000699105.1 Pygoscelis adeliae | reverse complement strand
GAAAAGGAGGCTGAGGGGAGACCTCATCGCTCTCTACAACTACCTGAAAGGAGGCTGTAGCGAGGTGGGTGTCGGTCTCTTCTCCCAAGTAACTAGCGATAGGACGAGAGGAAATGGCCTCAAGTTGTGCCAGGGGAGGCTTAGATTGGACATGAGGAATAATTTCTTTACTGAAAGAGTGGTTAAACATTGGACCAGGCTGCCCAGGGAAGTGGTTGAGTCATCATCCCTGGAGGTATTTAAAAGATGTGTAGATGAGGTGCTTAGGGACATGGTTTAGTGGGCATGATGGTATTGGTTGACGGTTGGACTTGATGATCTTAGAGGTCTTTTCCAACCTTAATGATTCTAGGATTCTAAGGCAGGTGGGGCAGATGTACAGGAACAGAAGATGACAGCGGGACCACGATGCAATTCTCTGGTGGCCAAGTCCCTCAGTGGGGCGCAAATCATCTCAGCATGCACAGTAAGCCTCACCCAACATGCAGGTGTAGAACAGGACAAGCTGAGAAAGAGTCTTGCACATTTGGAAAGACCATTTGAAGCCACATGAGGGAAAGGTAAGCAAGCGTAGAGGCAACATTCCTGAAGATCATCTACCTTATACTTTGGCTATACAACATTCCTTCCTCTCACATTGATGCTTTGCTTCTGAATCCTAAAACAGATGCACTTGGCTGCTGTGACTGAAAGACAAAACCTGGAGAACCTGTATTTCATCTGTGGCTTGGGATTCATGCTCTGTGAGGACAGAAGGATCCTCATGGTTCACTGACAACCACTGCATGTAGAACTCTGTGTCTGACCGACTGTTGGACCAGGCTGCTTTTTTCCAGTGACAATCCATTGCATTTGGGAACAAACGTCCTGTGAGACCCATTTGTCCAACTCGTGACCATTTTCTTACATGTAGATCTGTCTGAAGTCAGGGGTTTCGACTGTCACTGTGGTGCAGACTATTACGATCTTGCCATTTGCGAGAAAGAGTTTTTATTTTTAGTCGGTTGTTTACAGAAGAGAGTCAATGGGCCTGTACTGGTAAAGCAATACCTTTTTGTTATTAATGTCTTTATTTGGTCTTATGCCACCTGCGGGTTTCCTGAGGCAGGAACCTAGACAATCCATGTGCTTGTCATACTAAGATTTGTACATTTGATTGCTACTTGCTGCAGTGTAAATGGAAACTACGTTATTGCCATCAATAAGCAATATGTATGCTTTTTTCCCAGACCACTGGAGGGCAGCATTTCTATGAAAAAGAGCACTTGCACATAATCTCTTTAGTGCATCCATTTTTTTTTTTTCCCAAACTCTTCCTCAGTTCAGGTACAGAGTATCATTTCACACCAAGACAACTGAAATTAATGGGCTGAATTCTTACATAGTGTAAATTCATCAATATTCTTGGCAGTTGACACACTATTGGCACCCTTACCTGTTGAAATTATCACAGCAATTCATGGCTTGCAAAGATGCACTTCTATGTGAAAAAACACAGGCTTTTGTGCCTATATGGCACAAAGGTATAGGCACAACCTATATGGCACAACTCATAGGTATCCCTATGAGTTGCCTAAAGGTGATTAGGATGAAGACCATCTTACAGCAAAGCATTTGTACAACAGCTTGTAGAGGGAGTCCTATTCTTCAAATGGGGCACATAATGCTCCCATTACAGATATAACACCGTAGAAATACAAATGTATGCAGGGAGAAACATGTGTCATACTGGTCACTTCGTTCCTTTTGGAAAGGAAGCATGGTATGTGCTGAGCACACATGCTCTATGCTCTCGAAGGCTGTCCTTTACAGGACTAGACACTTGAAGCAGCTTGCAGTTTAAAGCCAGCTGCACAAAATGTAGTCCCAAACATGCCTTTCAAAAGCTTCACAAATGCCAATTACATTAAATGGTATGAAAAAAGCAACAAAGTAATGTGCCTAATTAACAAAGCTAGAGATGGAGCCAGCCATTTGGTTTGAAGTGCTTCCAAGAGAGACGTTAAATCCAATGGCCAGGGCCACTCTGGAAGAAATAAATTAACATGCTGGGTTAATATTTCAAGCTCTGTGGGAGTAACCAGTGTGTGTGGTGGGGGGAAGCAAAGGTAAAAATATCACAGGGTGCTATTTTGTTTGTTTGTTTGCCAAGGACACTTCAGCTTTTGCCATTTATTATTCTTCATGGTATGCTAGAAAATATGCAAGAAGACATAAAAGTATCAGTATTGCGTCAATGGATTTCCTAAATTTATCTTTTCCCCACCTGTTAAAGCTTAGCTTAAGGTCAAGAGAAACCACCATTTTGAGTGAATGAATTATGGGATAGACACATTCACAAAAAATACATTAGCAGTGTTCTTTTATGTTTAGTACTATGAGCAACCACAGCTTAAAGATTTCTCTCACCATAGGACTTCTCTGAGAAATAAGCTCTGGTGGCTTGTTCAGAGAATGTCCTGTATGTGTCTTTTGTTCCACAATAGGTTTTTTCTGGTTCTTACAGCTAAGAACTGACTGATAGCTGTCTGGTTCAAAATCTTAGATACCTGTCATTGAGTAAGCTCAGGTCACCACAAATTCCCAAGTTCCAGCAAGTACAGTGGCTTAAATCCTTTCCGGTACTCATCTGTTGGCAGCTCTTTCCACCTGCTCCTTCTTGAACGGTTCTGCCTGGTCCCTAGGGAAGAGCAGGAAGATTGTCATGCACTGAACTTGCTTGTTGTGAGCTGGCTGCTCATGTTTTACCTGAATCTGTCATTTCACCTCGCCTGTTCTCCGGCCTCTTTTTGCAATAGGAATTCTGAGTTCTACTGTGCATCAGGCAAAAAGAAAGCTATTCCTCAGATGTGGATGATGAAACGTTATTCCTTCTTTTAAGTACAAATAATTATTATTAAAAAGAGATACAGAAAAGATGGATCAGACTGCTTAATCCTCACAGCTGCTAGGTATGTAGTAATTCCTGCATGTATGTTTTGTAGCTGAAGCAACATATCTTTGACATGTCTTCACTTTGTTGTGAGTGAAGGCATATGCCCTTCAAGCACTCCACGACCACAACCGTTACCTGTGGCCTTTTTTTGTTTGTTTTTGTGGTAAACCACACAATGTAGAAAGAGGGAAAAAAATAAAAAATAACATCTATTTCCATGTCTTCTATTTTAGACACCAGTGGTTACATTTCCGGACTTGCAGCTGAACCTTTAGGAACTTTGGTTGGCTGAGCAGATATCTAGGCACATAACATTGCTATTTATGTACTTGTTAACTTTCTATCTAAAGACTAACATTAATTGGCCAGAGTGAATGAAAAGATTTTACTTTTTCTTAACCAAGATAATTAGTTTTATATTTTCAGCTCTAAAAGTTTTAATTCATATTTTGATATATCATCTGTAGCCTGATTTCCAACTGGACCAAATTCTCTTCAAATCTCTTGGGCCTTCAAACAGGTGTGGCTGAAAATGCAAACCTTTGTGCATAAACATAATTTTTTTTCCTCCAAAGTACCTCAAAGTACATCCCTAAATATAAGCAACATTCTGCAGATGCTACTCAGTCTTAGCTTGGGAGGGGAGAAATAGTCAATAAGACAAGCAATGTAACATAACATGGAAACAAACCTGAAGAAGAATCCATTAGCAATCCAAATGCAAATATCTAGGGTTTGTCCCAACCAGAATTATAAGTATTTGTGGATATATAGGCAAACACACAGGCAAAACAACTCCTAAGGACTGTATAAGCATACACTCAGGAAAACTGACAGTAATTTCATTGACTTCCCCTGTCACCTTTTCTGTGGTGCACTGTTACTTTGAGCATACATCTCTCTGCTTGGATTATGGAGTGGTCAAACCGGGCTACAGAAGCACAGCACCACTGTAGTACTTCTGCATGAAGACCTTTTCATATATTGAAGGGTTCTTAAGGGGTTTGGCATGATAAAGCAAATAAGAAGCTAAAATACTTCTAAATATATAAACACAGAATGCAATCTTTTTCTCCACTTTTTAACAGGCAGGATACCTATAAGCTAGCGAATAATTTTGAAAGAACCTATAGAAATGTATTTTATTTTTGATCACAGTCTGAAAAATTCCATAGAAAGAAGGCCTTTATTATGGATTTGAGAACTGGGCACCCCTTTTCTCTCATCCCTTCATAAGAAAGCAAATAAACATGCTATTGTAGGCTCTCTTGTAAGATAGGAATCCATCCTAGAAGCACATAAATTTTGCATGAGAACAGAGCATATCTGAAGGAAGACCCACTTCTGATTTCTTGTCGGCCAATTCTGAACATCTTGTGCCACTGTGATCTTTCTCTGCTTCCTTGTTATTCCCCAACCCCTTCTACTTGAACACCTAGAGGCAAGGAGTACAACTGCAAAACCTGGCAGAATCCACAGATGAATCAGACTGAATCAGTAAACAATGACTAAAAGCGCGGTGTCTTAGGAACAAGCATATCACTGTGCTTCGTAAGCTAAACCTTTTAAATACAAATATGCTGCAAGTCTTGTATGTTAGCAGGAATCCCGGCCATGATCTGGAGGGCTGGTACAACCCTTTTGCACTGAGATTCTTACAGAAGGCTTTCCCAGGTCCTGGAAACTGGGTAGAGTATCTTCCTGTTCCCTGGAGTCCACAGACCATTATAGTACATCCCAGAAACGGAAGGCTGAGGACAAGCTGATAGAGGTGCCATCTTTTCACTATTTGCCCTGATCTAGCTCCCAGCACCTCATTTAACTGGAACAAAAGGCTGCTCTTAACGCTGAGCCACAGGATCAGGCACAAGCCAGGATCAGGAAATCTGCATTCCCAGCAGCTGGCCCAAGATTTGCGACAGAAGGTGGATTTTGCTTTCCAATCACTCACACTTACATTGAATAAATCTTGGTTATTTACAAAAGAAAAGCAGCAGATTTCATCCTTAGTGCCAATTATTTAACTAGCATCACTGGAACTATTATACTTTATACCTCTTCATAGGCAGCATACAAAGAATTATTTCAACAGGATTAAATGTCATATTTCATGGGACTGGCTGCGTAAATATTTACAAAGCTAGAGAACAGCAAAGACATCTCAGAGTTACTGATTCATGTCAAATATTGAGAAGCTGGGTTAATCAAGGGATTTAAGCAATGCTTTAAACCTTTGAGTCAGCATTGTTGAGATTTACTTGAACTACTCTTACCTTTCAACACCTAAAGTTTTACAAACCGTTTATAACAATGAAGATTTACAGGCCATTTTCCCATCTGCTTGTCTAAGAACATTTCAGTCACTATTGCAAACTCAGAGTAGGCTGGAGAAGTAATAACAGTTGTAGAAAGTGAATCATTCAATAAAAATAAAGTTCTCACTTCAGTTAAAAAAAAAAGAAGAAAGATGTTCTAATTATTTTGATGTATTAGAGAAATAGTCAGCTGATAGGCGAGCATATATATTGTATAAAATGGAGCACGTTCTATATTCCTCAGTCAGAAACAGACCCTAATTTTTTTTGTGGTTAAATGAAAAAGAGATACTTGAGGCACTGAGAACTGCATACCTTGCTCAAGCACCTCCTGATCTGTATTTTGTATGTAGTATATGTGAAATGCATATGTCTGTATCTGTATTTGTGTCTGTTGCTATGTTCACGCACCTGCAAACTGGCTGAGATTTTAAAAATGTAGTGACAGCATTAGTAGAGCTTTGTTTTCAGAAAAAGCTGACTAGGCCAGTCTCAGAAAGTCAAGGACCTTTTAGGAATCCCCAGAACAAATAATCTAATAAAACAAAGCCAAATCACTAGCCATTTCTGAAATTCTAGTTACAGTACATGGTAAGAGTTAAATAGTTCAGATCTATGTGCGCTCGTTTACTCTTTTAGAAATGTAGATTTAAAGCCTTCAGGATGACTGCACTCAGCTCATAGTAACACGTATTTAGCAGCTTCCACAAGCATGTTTTCGTTATGCATTGACATGAATCTTCGAATTGTATAAGCTGAATTTTCCTTGTCACAAGCTGCTTGTTTTGCTGGATCACGCCTAGATCAGCACAAAGAAGACGAGACAAATCTATACCCTTCCTATAAACATACATTGTAACAAAGTGGCACGTTAGCCAAGCTGTATGTCTAATTTCAGTTATTTAAAGTAGATTTTGCTGTGATTTAGCCCCATGATTTCTTGAGGAACAATTATTTCTGTTTTGGGGAATGCCTCATCAAAGACAAATCCTGACACTTTTACTACAGCCTTGACTAAAGTAAGTCTAGAAACTCACATTGTTTCAGATCAATATATGTGCTCCCAGAGAAGCATGGTGCCTGACCCAGTCCAGCTACGTACTGGATTCAAGCAGGTGCTGGATGTAAGACAGACAACTCAACAGATGTTTGCAGTGCTTACTGCCCCTTTCCCTACAGGAAAGACATTTTGGAAACCTCCCTAGTCCTTTAGCAAGTGGCAGAACACTGCTTCCACCACCTCGCCTTGCTTGTGTGCACCATCCCAGTTGTCATATTTACTCAGTTCCATCTCCCATAAATTTTCAGCAAAACCAAATGGATTCAGGTGGGAATGAAGATCAATGATGATCTCTAACATACCACAATATTACTTTCTTTTTTTTTCCAGAACAACTTCCATTTATCTCGCAGTTTGATATACATCTGTGTAACGCTGGCGTTTCTAAACCAGCACTCTTTCTGAAGGATCCTAAAAGGATTTGTAAAACAAAAAGAACCTTCGCTCACAATCAAATGCAGCCTAGTACAAATGGATGGAGAACAAAATGCAACCCAGCAGGCAGAGCATAGCAAATGTTTATCCGCTCACAGCAAAGCCATGCAACAGTTGAAGAACATGGATGAAAATTAAGTACATATTCAAGCAAAACTTAGGTAATTAGAAAAAAAATCTAGCTAGATAAAAGTACAGGAACTAGCATTCAGTCATAACTTCTGCTGCTCCGGCTACTCTCATTAAAAGCAGCATGACTTCTTTGAATCAGGCTTTGGGCTACCCAGCTCTTCAGACATGCAGCACCTCTATGACTCCCTCAGTCAACATCAAGCACCAACCAACTATTTTCTCCTCCATTCTCATTCTTTCTATGGAAGGCTTTCATCCAACTATTGACAGTTCAAAGGGGTAAATCTAACCCTTCAGAAAAGTAATATCATCTATGCAATTGCAGCTTGCTTTGTTTTTAAATGAGTTTCAAGGACAAAGTGAGTACATTGCATGCTGAAATGCATCACAGCTTTCCATTTGAAGACCTCAAACCAAATGATTTACAAGGGTCAATATTAACAGAGCAATTCACAGTATGATGTAATCTAAAACTGATAAAGAACTGCATTGAGTTGTCATGAATTTAATATGAGAGAGCACAGACCGAATTATAGCATTCAAGCATTGCAAAACTGGTGTTCCAGCCCCAGCTGCCTTTTGTTTTGAGATTATAACTCTTACAAATAAATCTCTCCCTCTCAGCTTCCCCCAGCTTTAAAACATTTTGAATGTGCTCTCCAGTTGTATTCATAGTTGCACACAAAGTCACAGGTTCGCTGAACATCTCTTTTCCCTCTTTATATTGTTGCATTTGTTAGAAATGGTCAAGTAGTTTTTCATAATAACCCTTTTCTTTGAATATAAACTGTCTGATGAACTCAGACTAGGTAGGCTTAAATGTCAGGAGTGAGCGCTTCGTTAGCTGTCACCATTGTTGGTATCCTCACTAGGAACCTTAGTGAATGAAGAGGCTAAAGACATGTGCAGAATGAGATACTTCTGTTATACTAGTAAAGCACCAAAGCATACGGCAAAGCTTCCCCATGTGCTTTCTGTGCCTATACAACACTTTGTGATTTTGCTCTGTTGATCCAGCATCTTCCGTAAGTGGTGAAAAGTCTTCATACAAAAATAAAAATAAAAAACAAGTTAAAATTTCACTCCAAAGTTATAAGTTACTAAGTTTAGGAATATTAGGGAATATATGATCAGTCATCCCCCACGTTGAGAAGAAAGCTCCTTTGGAGTTAGATTAGAAATCACTACAGTTTTCAGCTAAAGCAGTAAGTAGAGAGCAGGGGGATTAACAAATGAATAGCATATGAACCCACAAGCTAATTTTTTCTTCATAGACAGAATTTAGACTTCTGTCTGAAAGACAACTTACCTTTCATGGTATATTTTTACCCTGGGGATGCTGAAGCATAGGGCAACAAAGGTGATCCCAGGACACCAGATACAGAGGTGGAAGAAGAACTTACTCTTCCTGTGTCATCAGAACATAGGAGACAGTGGGGTGACCTAACACAAGTGATAAAATTAGTAAGGGGACTGACTCTCTTTTTCTGTTACACAGTAGTTTAAAAACTAAAATAGATCTATGGCTTAAAGCTATTCTTCCACTGTCACCATTAAAAATGTTGATTTAGAAGAACAGCTAAGGTTATAAGTAGGCCCAATAACTTTAACAGGACTGCTCAAAGCGCATATATACTCTCCTGGGTAGTAGCTGTACAAGTCTGGCCTCTCATAGGCCACACAAGGGAGGCCTTTAGAAAGGCCTTTCTAAAGTCTACAGCTTATTTTCCCAACTTGTGCCAGGTTTTGGTCAGCCCCAGCTTGAGGTAGATGATCATCAAAATCTCTCACCAGTTGTGAGACTCACCTCAGGAAACAAAATGTAGTTCCAAGGATAATGTCTTTTAATGCATTTTAAGAATTTCTGATAACATTACCTGCTGCTGCTGCTGCTGTATCAGAATCCTTTTTCAAACAGACTATTTGAACAACCTGCCAACTCCATGCCTCCCACAGAGGTCTCCCAGAACTATTAAAGTTGGTTTAGTTCTTTTTAGCAAGTTAAACTTAGTAAGGTTTATTACTAATTTAGCTTAAAATGACAAGAGATATCACAGAAAAACTAGATAATTCCTGGACGTACACATCCACCTTCACATTAAGTCCTCCCTGCCTAACTTCTCTTTCCAGTGTAGAGAAGGCACCCAGAAGGGAAGTAGAGAGGACTGCTCTCTGTTCATTGACAAGGGACCTAAACTTTCTCTCATTCATTCATTTCATTCATTCTTTAACTCCACTGAAGTCAACGGCATTATATGAGTGACCAAATGCATGATCCTGCTTCTGCAAATTACTGTGTTGTCTCTAAGGCAAGTCTAAAGGCATAGAGGAGACACACAGCTATTTTGAAACCGAAAAGACTGAACCTGGGTATGTCTAACTGTGGTAAATTCATTCATGTTCATCTCACATACACAGGGGATTACAGACTCCCATTAGAGCCTTGGAAGTCTTTGCAGAGTGAGGGGAGATCCTTCAGCATCCCAGCACCTGAAGATGGAGGCTTCAAGTTTGAGATATCAAGTCTGCATAAGCAGTTATTCTGCAGCCAAAAAGAATCTCTAAAGATAAAAAATATAAACCAAAATAAAAAGTAGTTATAATATTGTTAGTTTTCAGTGGCACTAGGGGGGCACAAGTGCCACTGTACAGGTTGGGATTAACCAAACTTCCACGGAAATTTTTTGTCTGCAAATCAGACATTTGAAAATTATTTGGTTTGTTTTGTCTATCATAGTCCAAACATTTCAAATTATGGGAAATTATTTTTTTAAAATTAAACCAGAATTTTATATCACTATATGGCAGGCTTAAAGCAAAACTTTGCTGATACATAGCACCTGCTGGACTGACTTAAAACATTCATTTTGTGTAAATCAGCAACTACCTATCTGGTGGTATCAACTATCACTAATTAAACAAATGCAAATCATGCTATAATCTACAGTGCAAAGCAAAGTCTTTGTGTCTTAATACGCAGTTATTTTTTGCCATGATCCTTGTTTAATAAAGATATTATTTTCTAATACTTTCCCTCTCAAACTTCAATATAAGTTTCAAATGTGATGTTCTTTTAATTTTTCACATCAAAATAAAGTATAACCTTCATTTTCCAATTTATATTTCTAAGAGAGCTTCCCATTTCAGCAGCTGTCTCGCTCCAGATCTCACAGCTCCCCCCTGCCCATCAATCTCTGATTTGGGGCCCTCTCACATATCTTCCAAAATATCCAACTCTTCCACGTCTACCAACACTCCTTTATCAATTATACCCTTAGTATCTTCAAAGAAACCTTGCAGGTCACTTAAGTATGGCCTCCCTACCTGAGTTCATGAAAACTATCTTTAAACAAGCTTTCTGTTTTTTAACTTATACTTTCAGGTGGCTTCAAAGGTCCTGTACCACCCTCCTGCAGATGTCCAGACAAGAAGGGAAACCGAAGTGACAGAAGCTGCAAGATACCCCTTTCATCCCCACAGTCACCTTAGATCTCAACACTGAAATTCCTAAAGAGGAATCACTGATGTGGTGTAAGGTAACATGGAAGGTAGGAGCTAATGAGCTAGGAAAGAGCCTCTACAGTTGTGGATGTGACCAGAAGAACCCACTGGCCTAGGATTCACAGGTCCTTAGACCTTGTTCCTGGGTCACCTACCTTCCTCAGCCTCCATAACTCTCAGAAACTACCCTATGGTGCTTTCCCATTGATCCCCAGATCTATTATTATCAAAAGTAGTGACTTACTATGATTACAAAATAATTGTCACCTATATTATTTCTGTCAATGAGTCATCATCCTCTTTTCCTTTCTTAATGCCAGGCTTGGGTTCACAGACCTGCACTCTTCTCCCTTTGTGCCCTCTATCTGGCAATTCTTAAGGATTTTAGATAGCATTTCTGTGCTTGCGATTCTCAGATTTCTCCCTCTGTCATCAACCTTTCTCCCTCTATTCAGTCCCAATGCTCAAGTGGCTGTCTGGCATCTCTTCCTGGAGATTTTGTCATCAGTTTATGCTAGCTGAAGTGCCGCGTTGCCTTGGTTTAGCCTCACTTTCCCTTTTCCCTTTCACTGCTGATAGCAGTAACGTACTCCCCATTTCCACTATCTTCCCTCCCTTTTCCCACAAGTCATGCACAAATAGCACTCAGCTCCTGGGCCTTCCTTCTACCCCACCAGCTTCAGGGCCAATCTGTTATCATTTTCACAGGGAAATCTCCTGTTTAGGCCTCTTTGGTATACCCTACCACAACTATTGCAGAGTTCTCTTCTTGGCATCCCAAACATATGCAATGCTCCTTTGCAACCCAAGGAAGCTGTGGATGGCCAAACACTTCCTCTTACAAACCTGGCCACACCACTCGCTCCTTGGCAGCCCTCCGTTGTTCTTCACCTGCTGTTCCAGCACATCCCTGTCTCCGGCCTCCTTCAAGACTCAACCTAACTGCATTCCCCCAGTCTACCCTCTTCTGTTGAGCATCGTGTTGTCCCTACCACTGCTGCACTCCAGCAGCATTCCTCAACCATATACCCTTCAATCATATGTTTCTCCACCTCAACCACTCATCATGACATGACCTCCCATGATTCAGCTCAGCTTTTCAGGCTCTCTCATAAGCCCACTCCTCCTGGGATACTGGCAGCAAATAAAACAAAACATGGAACACGTCTACATACCTCTGTTACTTCCCTTCTACACAACCATCTCCCTGCTGTTCTTCAAGCTCCTCACAGGGCAGGAACTGTTCTTTTTGCAGATGTGAAACTTCCCTTGTCATTCTTTGCCAATTAATGAGAATAAAAAAGAATAAACAACATGAGCCCAAATCGCAGCCTCCTACCAACCCAGGCTTTAGGGAAGAAACAAGTGAACAGTAGAAAAATAGACGAAAAGATAGCGAAACGGAGCAGGTGTGTGGGACCATGTAAAGGTGCAATGCAGCAGGAAATGCAAACCCCGGGCATCCCTGCGCGTGGTGTGAGAAATTTATGGCTGGGGAGATCTTGAATTTTGCCTCTTTGCCCTTCAGTGGGTCCAGCCCACGACGGACGAGAACAGCCATGACTTACTTCAACAGCACTAGAGAGGGTCACTCAGAGCCGAGTGCGGGGCAGCACCACCAGAAAACCCAACGCTTCCCGAAGGGGATCCTCGGTGCGACCATCGCGCCGCTGAGACCGGTTATTCGGGACGTAAGCGGGGGGTGAGGGCGCTTTTCCACCAGCCGAGGGTACCGGAGCAGGGAGCCCTGTCCCGCACGGGTAA
>NW_008825156.1:3367159-3391963 GCF_000699105.1 Pygoscelis adeliae | reverse complement strand
AACCAGGGAAGGGCCCTCCCCCACCGGCACGTCCCTGCGCCCCGGCACCGCAGCTCCCGCGCTCCCGGAGCATGGCCCCCCCTGCCCCTCCGCCACGGCTGCAGCTACCAGGGCCCCCGAGTGTCTGGCTTCAGACGACAGCGTGGCGGCCCCGGGAGCCACCGGCACCGGCTTCCCCTGAGAGAGGCCCCCAGGGAGCAGAGCTGGCCGGGGCCCTTCATCCCCGCGGGCCTGGATCGGGGTTCAGGTTAGGCACCGACTGCCGCCGAGCCGCTGTCCCCTTACGGGCTTGCTGCCTGCCGTGCTTGCTTGGATGAGTCTGCGACATGCCTAATAAGAGACGAGATGGGCCAGGGCGACGAGAGCGACCGCATTGTGATCAACGTGGGAGGGACTAGGCACCAGACTTACCGCAGCACCCTACGCACCCTGCCCGGCACTCGGCTGGCCTGGATCGCTGAACCCGATGCCCACAGCCACTTCGACTATGACCCCCGCACGGATGAGTTTTTCTTTGACCGGCACCCGGGCGTCTTTGCCCACATCCTGAATTACTACCGCACTGGCAAGCTGCACTGCCCCGCAGACGTGTGTGGACCCCTGTATGAGGAGGAGCTGGCCTTCTGGGGCATCGATGAGACCGATGTGGAGCCCTGCTGTTGGATGACCTACCGGCAGCACCGCGACGCCGAAGAGGCTCTGGACAGCTTTGGTGGGGCACCCCTGGATAGCAGTGCCGAGGACGGAGACATAGATGGCACCGGAGACTCTGGTGATGGTGAAGAGGAGCTGGAGATGACAAAACGCCTAGCACTTAGTGACTCCCCAGATGGCAGGTCTGGGGGCTTCTGGAGACGGTGGCAGCCCCGCATCTGGGCGCTCTTTGAGGATCCCTACTCATCCAGATATGCAAGGGTAAGCTATGCAATCAGCACCCTCATCAAAACACTCGAATCTCCCTTCAGTCCCACTTCCTCCCAGCATCATCAGGCTTATCTCCACTGTCAGAGCAGCCATCCATCTGTGTGGCCATACAAAAATCACATATGGGCTATGGGGACATAAGCCATGCTCTCAAGCAGGCCCCATGCATGGGGCACGAGTAGACACCAAGGCATGAGCTCGCGTACTCATATATGGGCTTCCAGAGACCCTTATTTTCTAACAGGCTCCTAAAACCCCACAGCCTGGGACAGGGTCCCATTCAGAGGCCAGGGATATCTCCATTATACCAAGTAATTTCCCTCCATGCCCAGATTTTTACAGTCAGTCGTCCCCCAATAAAGAGAGACACCTTGTCCAGCCTTCTTATGAGCTAACGTCTCTCTCCCCTTTACAAGATGGAGAAAGGATCATGGGAGCAGGCAGTCCCTCTGGGACCAGGGAATTTGGAGAGTTTCTCATCCTGGACTGGAAAGGGAGTCTGTTCCTTTCTCTTTTCTCATACATGCCATGTTAAATATTTATGATCATGCTTCTCTGAGAACGGGGAATTCAGTTGCTCACTTACCTCCTCACTCTGCCTTTTCCCTTGTGGGAAATGCAAAGTATTAATCAGAGGAGAGAGTTCATTCATGTAGAAGGGACACTGTGTTTGACAGGTTTCTTGCCTGGCTACTGAAGGACAACTCCTCCCCTCCTGGTGCCTGCAGTTGTTTTGGAAAGGGAATGCACACTGGTGCAGTTCACAGCATAGCTGTGGATAAAGATGGTCTTAAACAGCCATCTGACTCCTCTAAGTAGGTACCTTTCATACTATTACATAGGAGGATAATTACACTAATTAGGACTTTTATTCTGCTCCTGAAGTCAAAAGTAAAGAAAACATCTACTTTAGGAACAGCAGCAGGATTAACCCCCAAGATACCCATATTGATAAGCAGGAAAATAGATGAAGGATAGTGCCTTCACAAAGAAATTGGTTTGGATAGGTTTTACTCCTCTCTTAAATGTACCTTTGTTGCAGCATAATTGCCGCCAGCCCTCAGTAGGGACAAGTGGTGCTTTGGTGTGCGAGGATGATTAGTGTTCTTGAGAAGGATCAAAGAAGTGAGATCAGATTAGAGAGAAAATTGGATGGATGGAGGAAAGAGAAGTGGAAATGCAGGGAGCAGGGACAGGGGAGCTGATTGTCTATGAATGGGTGGTGGAAGAGCAGCTGCTGGAGACTTTTGGTCTGAGCAGAGATCTCTAGCAGGGAGCTGCCAGGTCTGCAGACTGAATGAATGGGGAAAGCTGGAGCAGAGCCTGGAGTTATATCTCGGTGCATTTCTAAAGATTCTTGTTTGCATACTCTTCGGAGATTTCCTCCCTGAACAAAGAAGTTAATATTTTAAATGAATTCCTTTAAACAGCATGGAGGATAAAGGAATAATAAAATATTTACCACAAGATGAAAGGATGACGCTGTTGAATTGCAGCTTTCAAATCCCTGATTTCTGCCAAGGGAACATGAAAATGGAGAGGGAAGGCTGGAGGGTATCCTTCAAAAGGCTTAGTTAGCTTCCTTTAATCAAGCCCAACGTTAGCAGGCGTTGATTTGAATAGCAGATCTCTCTGGTGCCCAAGAATCTGTTGGTAAGACACATTTCCAGTCAAAGCAGTGTGCTTGTCCAAGATTTTATGGAATGGTCCAAAAGCCAAATGGGTAATGCTGTCCCAGTGAAAAGGATACAAACAGAGGCTAAAACACCCTTTTGCTTGAAAGCATTATGATATTTTTAAGTCGGAGGACAGTATCTATAACCAATATTAAGAGTCTTTGTGATGTACAAGCTGGAATTCTAGGAGGATATAAATTCAATTTTCTAATTCTCTATGGGTATTTTCATTTAGGAATAGGCATTTCATAAAGTGATTTGGGTTTGGGGTTGGTTTTGGTTTTTTTTTTCAGTGGATGTTATACCATTTATTCACAATTACATGTGCATACCTGGTAGAATTCAACCCCTGATTTACCTCTAACTTGTTCTTTCCTTAAAGGATTGTTAAACTAGAGAAATATGAATTCTGGGCAAAGTTGAAGTGTATACTGAATATTTCATGGGTTAAATATGATTCTTTAACTTGTATCTATGGAGACATAGGCGATATGCATTAATATTTTGCACAAAGGAAGATGGCTTTCATCATCAACACATGCACACACTGTCCATTAAGAAGACATTATAAGACACTTAACATTTTCTAATAAAAGCCATATGTTATGGTTATGGATGTAAAAAGAGATGGGAGTTTGATTTATGCTCCTGTAGCCTAACACAGACATTGCAAAAAGACCTCAAACTCACAATAGCTAATTTACAGTAAAATAACTGATAGCATCATTAACAAGTGAATAGTATATTAAAGCAATCATTAGTAAAGTAGTCAGGCAACAAATCCACTGTTACCTCACTTTTAATTGTGTATGCTACTTTCAGTTACAGATTTCAGTCATGCAAAAATTTAAATTCACATTGCCATTTTGTCAAAAAAATACATCACAAAACTTTGTCATCCTAATTGGATCTGAGACTTCTACTAATGGTGGTTATTATATACATGTTTGGTGTTTACATATGGCACCAAAATGTATGTCAAAACAACATAAGCATTGGTTTACATAACCATTATACGGTTACACTTGGGCAAGTAAAAGGAACACAGTATATGAATATTAAGATTAAATTAAAACCTGCATATCTGAATAAAGCAAGATTTCTCTGGTCTATAGCTGGTACACTAATTCAGTGAACGTTTAGGAACTGTCTACAGAAAGCTTAGCATTTACCCAAATCTAGCCATTCTTGGAGCATCTTGATGGACACTGCTTACAAATACAAGTACATTTGACTGTTTTGCTTCACCAGCACCTAACTCATACTAAATTACATCTGACCTCATTGCAGACGGCCAGGGAAGACTGGAAGAGCATTTGTGTATGTCAGGCAAAATCAGCTAACTCTGCAAATTTTGTCTATTTCTAAACTTACTTTGATAAAGCATAAACTCCCAGTCACTAATCATTTGTCTTTAGGTGCAACACAGTCAACAGTTTCTTGTTAAAACAATAGTGGCTGAGTTTAATTCTAGTTTTCTAAACGCTAATTTCTTAAATAAGGTAGTTCTTTCTAAAAAGACGAAACACTTTAAAAAATTGCATCGTCTTCTAAATCTATAATCAGAAAAGGTAGCTTGTTTCAAATCACAGACTGCCTTAGATGCCTACCTTAATAAGATAAATGGGTGCCATACTTCTCCGTAACTTAAAGAATCCACATTTGGATAACAGAGGCAAAGTCTAGTACCTGGAGGTCTGAACAGAGTAACAGATAAGGTGATGGAAAAGATCAGATTTACAGAGATACTGGGTGCATATGTAGATAGACAGGCATCCAGGTGGATTTTCAAAAGCATCTGATCAGGCAGCTAAATATCACTTCATGTCAATGGATATTGTGCACCTAAATTGGTGAGACGTTTCTTTAAAGCCTATTAGAACTTTCTTTTTTGCATCGTCAGGCAACTTTGTAAATTTATGTTTCATAAGTAGATGCAGAGGGGGAAATAGAGTCACACAGAAAGCTACACAGATACACTAAAGCAGCATATCCAAGAGTTATGTTGTAATAGAGTTCCTGCCTTCTGCACTCATTAGACTTCATAGGCCCCTCAGTACACAAATGCGTGAAAATATTTTCTTAGCATCCTTTCTCCTTTATATTTATGTCCGGTCACGCTGTTCTTACACTAGTGAAGCTCCCACTGACTTCCTGAGGAGTTTGGCCTGCAGATGTCTAACATCTTTGCCCCCTTCCTTCTCCTCCTCCCCAGCAGGATAAGGTTGTGTTTGTGTTAATTCACAGTCGTTAGGCTAGTCAGTGCTTGGGAACCAGGAGCTTTCAGCTGAGATTCTGTGCTAGTGCTCAGAATCTGTCCGTTCAAATCGGACAGTTAAGCTTCATTAATGAACCCTCAGGAAAGCTTTTGTAGTCCTTTCAAATAAACATTTTTACTGTTTTTAAATAAAAGCTGGTTGGGGTCCTATGGAAAGTCCTTAACAGTTTGACTTGCCATCCTGGCATATGCTATACAGCTCTGATCTGGAAGAGGAAAGGCTTATGGCAAAATTCTCACTCACCCTTCCCTCCTGTTCTCCCTTCACATCCTGCAGAAGGATCTGCTTTCCTCAGTGGATGATTTTTGAAGGACAAGTTTCCGACACCGAGAAGGAGACAGGAAAAAGGATAGTGGGGAAGAGATGAGAAAAAGGTATTCCCCAGGGATTTCTTCCAGCTTTCTTTTGTACATTCAAGAGCATTTCAACTTTGCTGTGTTCATTTAAACTGATTTTTCTCCTTCTAAACTACATCCCGTAGGTACAAGAAGGCTTATGGGATCCTAGTTCCCGAATAACCATACTGTCTCGAGGCTTAGAGGCTGGGGTGATTTCTGCTCATCCTTTACCCTGGCCCAGTACAGCTAAACTCAGGAATTGGAGAAATGGGAGTGGGAATAGATACTCATCACCCTTCACAAGGGGAGCTTATTCTGCAGCCGTCTGACGCAGGACACACTTCGCACAGGAGCGCTCCACGGACAGTGCTCTGGGGGTTCCCGCCAAGCGTGAGCAGATAGGGAGAGGAAGGGGGAGAGCCATCCCACACGCTTTCCCCTACCCACAGGCACCCCTCTCCCCAGGGTGAGATTTCATCAAAGGGGCCCTGATGGAGCTGCTCTCCCACCTTGGGCCTTTCTGCAAGGTCTCTCCTGCAGAGGCATGTCTAATCCTGCACTGAAGCTGGCTGCAGTAATTCTCACCATATACTTTGACGATTAACGAGACAGCCTAATTTTAACTGCACGCTGCATTATAGCTCTGGAAAAATGAGAATCTTTCCACATTAAATGAAGTTTCCCCTGCACTTGTAGTATAATGGAATTACAGACAGATATCTATTAACTACCATTCTATCATTCATTATTAATATAGTTCCTAAAATCCCATTTTATTCCTATTTTCTCCCATCAAGGGACATGTTACTGCAAATCCTTATGTAACCCATTAGTAAGCATGGTATAGTCTTCTCTGCGTCCTGTCCAAAGTAGTCTTTGCAATGCCAGCTAGAAAGTGTTCACCACTCAGACCAAGTCCCCCATTCAGTCCCTATCGAGTTAGCCAAGGTGGGAGCAGGCACACTCACAAATAACTCCTGGGAATTGTCCCTCTGACTTCAGAGTCAAAAAAAAAAAAAAAAGATCATAGCAGCCATGCAGAATCATGACTTCATTGGTTTGAGTTGTTCAGGAAGGTATGATATCTGCCCAGAACATCTTACAATCTCTTTGAAGTCACAACCTCACAGGGAGATGAGAGGGATGGTGTTATCCACCTGACAAATCTATGGCTGGCTAGTACAGACTTAGCAGTTTCAATTCAAGGAAGGTTTTTTTAATCCATTTGCCTATTTCTAATTTTATTTCTATTATTCTAAAACCTTAAAAAAGAACAGCATCTGTTGCCTTTTTTTTTTTAATCTTACTTAATTTTAATGTTTCTAGGTTACAAAATTTACTTGATTTAGCCAAGGCTGTGATTGTATGGATCATACCATCATATGCATACACATATATATGCCTTCCTATCACCGCCACCTCCTACGATGCTGAGTGGGATTTCCATATGAGGAAGGACTTCAAAATTAAACCATCCCAAAATACTTCTGCAAATGTAACCTCGGTGCCACTGAAATCGATATGAATTTAGTGACTGGTTTCAGTATGATATTTGGTCCCTTCTCTCTTTAATCCATCCCTATGTGCCTTCAATTATTTTCTTTGCCCTTCTCCTGACATTTGCTATTTTGGTTTTGGTTAGGAAAAAAAAGCAACAAAATACTGGTATTCTCTGTTGGTATATCATGAGACAAAGGATAATAAGATCCATGGATCAGTTATAATATTTCTATTTTAGAGCTGCTCACAAAAGTGTGATATATTAGACTATGTCTAGGAAAACTATTTTTCCATCTTGTTTTTTCTTCTGCTGTGCAGTCTAGTATTCAATGGTATTCATCCTTCTTATTTTTAGAAATACGTGACTGATCTGTGTATATTTATGGTAGTACTTTAGTAAAGTCTATACATACTGCCTTTCTTTTAACGTGAGGAGAGATGTTGGCAAATCAGCAACAGAGGGCCCAGCCTCACTGTTATTGAAATTCAGTGCCAAAATTACCACCAACTTCAAGGACAGAAATGAATTTTCCTGCAGTATGGTTCAGGATAACAAATTAATTGCAGCATACTGCTTTTTTAATAGATACATTGCATATTTCCATTCCAAAGCACCGAAGCACAATAGATCTTAGTAATTTATTAGGAACATACATATTCAAATATGTATTTTCATAATCGTTTAAAGACATGAGCATCTTCAGCACATTGCATCAAAACCTAGAGCTCTAATACTGACAAAGCTCTTCATGATCTTACTGGCATTTTTTACTGCAAAGGACTACAGAATACATCCCCATTCAAACCACATGACTTCAATTAACGTTCAACCAAATCTTATCCAAGCGCTGCATTTCATAATAAAAAGGGCAAGCAGGGGTATTCAGATTGAAAAATTGGGCCCTAATTGATAATCAAGTGCATAATTCTTTCTCATACAAATACAGATGGCAAAACTGAGTTTCCATTTTGCATAGGCTTGATTTTATGAAATTTCAGTGCATTCTTGGGGGATAAGACTAATAGAACAGCCATTTTGAGATCTTTGCAATTGTATTACAATTACCTTCTCAGTTACTATAAGCTGAATTTGATCTGAGGAAAGAACAGTATTAGAAGGCTGACTTGGCTTTCTCTACTGAATATTGCATTACATAAATATGTGATTCACTCCAAATGGTACACAGGAGTGTTAGGATCGGATGAAATCAGAGAAATCTATGAATCTGTGGAGAACCACCCCCTCCCCTGGAATATAAACTGAATGCTGTCATTTCTAGAATAATTTCTACATCTCTCTCCTGTGCTCAGTAAGGACCCAGATTTTGCTGTCTTCACTCCTACTCTTGTAGTGATAGTTTACTCCAGGAATATCCCCGTTTCCTTCGGGCTGAGAACAAGGCACTACCCAACACGGGTAAAGGTGAAAGGACCAGGCCCTAATTGATTTTCATTTCTTTCAGATACGATTTATAAGATATAATGAGTGCTCTAATAAATCATGCTATAAAAATTATGAATAAATCTCAGTCCAAGGCTTTTTGCAGTGATTGCTTATGATGTAAGACCCTTTAATGACAGTAAGTTAAAATTGCATTGTAATGGCCCTTTGTAAATGTAATAAATCTCCGATTTCAGTGCACTGCGGACAGCCAGCGATGTGTGTGCTGCACACAAGCTACCAACACAGGCACACGCTGCTGGCACACACTTACGTAATTATGTTGATACTTCAGGAGCAGCAGTAAATCTCAGCACTGCTAGGTTTACTCTGAGAAAATGTTAGGTCAAGACCATTGTGGTGTTGTGACCACATGAAACAGTTTAAAATATCCTACTGGCTTTTTCTTGAAAATCTGGGAAAGAATGTCCCTTTTAAGACGCAGTAAGATAAATTATTTGGTTTTCAATAACAAAGGCAAAACCTCCTCCTACCAAGTCTTACAATTTCCCAGAGGCAAATATGAGTTAAAACAGGCATTTCGTTCTGCACAACCACCAAACTGAATCCATCTGCTTTCCTGAATTTCCTGGATCATCTACTCAGCATTCACAAAAAAATTAAAAATGTGCACAGAAATACACCAACAGAATAATAGCTCCTTGTTTCCACTGCAGCAGGATCTCTATACCTGCCCACTTTTGCCCTCCAAAAACACATTTTAAACATGACCTGCATTTCCCTATTCAAATACAGAAAGATCTGGTCAGTTCAGGTTGCTTATTATTTGACATGCATCAGACATTCAGCTGCAGATTTCACTTTGAAAATTCATTCCAATAACCCTGTTCTGTTTTTCAGTTTGGATTATTGCAGTCTTCATTATGCAGGATCAATTGACAGGTATAGATGGTGGAGGCCAGTTTTGTGATTTACCCAGTTATTAATAAAATTAAAACCTTCAATCAGAATGCTTCTAATTTGGTAACAGACTTCAAAAAAATGAATAGGGAGAAAGCCCTAAAAATGCTGAGCACCTACAACCTCCAGCGGAAGGGAGGTCATGTCTTATAGCAGAAAAGGACATGGGCAAGGAGTTAAGAGACCGTCAGTAAAATCCCACCCCATAAAGCCACTGCCACAGCTACCACTGATTTTAGTGGGATCCAGCCAGAGACCCATGCAGACCTACTTCAGGCAAAATTTTTCAGGACAAGGACAATTGTGTAATTGCCACAATACTCAATGCAAAAGGGCTTGCCTTCGCAGCAGCCTCTGATCTCTACTCTAAAAACAAAACAACATATCAGCCACATTGTGCTATTTCTGTTTCTTTTTTTAGCATGGATCTCCCCATTGCTTATAGTGTGGAGTTTTGCAAGAAATCTAGTGACAGTACGTCTTAGCACTTCTTGGGTATGTGTCCCGCATACTGCAGAACTGATTTTAACTCAGTTTTTTTCAGTAAAGCACTTTGTAAGGACAAACCAAGAACAACCTAACCATGCTATGATAGCTCAACCAATACCAGACGGAGTCAATTGCTGGGTGGTGGTGGTGGTGGTTGGTTTTCTTCTTTTGGGGCGGTAGCAGATCAGCTTATATCTGAATTTTGCTTAAGCAATATTGAAATTTTGTGTTCAGCTGATAGGAGTTCAGTGTTTATCCTACCAAGAAGTCCCAAAGGTGCTAGTGATTTTATTAAAAGACCTAATGTAAATTTCAAAACTGTATAGATTACTTGAAATGTTAGTTATGTCTAAGCAGCAGGAAATCAATAGTGCAAAAGTGCATTCACTGTTCTAAAGAAAACATCTTTTGGAGAACCTGCTCCGCTAAGAAAAGAAGCTCATTTTACCTTGTAAGTGTCAGTGACATGGACTAAAGGCAAATGAAAAGTTTGAAATTCAATAGCAATTCTATAGCATCTTCAACTCCAAAACACAAATTTATGTTCACATATGTACTACCATCAACTATAGCAACTCCTAAAACTGCACATTTACTGTCCTCAAAGGATATCTTGGCTAGGACAGCAGGGTAAGCCTTTGTTCTTATTAGGTGATCTTTAACATTCATTCAGAACAGTCCACACGTCCACAGAAATATACACAGAGCTACACAGAAAGCAAAAAAAAACCCTCAAAACCTGAGATTTGGACAGATGATTGTAAGCAATTGAATTAATGCAGCTTATCAAGCGAGCATTTGTTAGCAGATCTGACTAAAGTAATTATTTGTGCGCCCTACTTGCTTGCATATGTTAACTTTGAAGAATCCTCTCAGGAGTTTCAGCTAGCATCTACGGCATGCCAGTAGTATGAAGGCAGGCCTTATTTGTATAGCTCAGCAAACGAACATTTGCAATGACACAAGCACACAGACAGCACATTATATTAGCTCATTAAGCCACGTCATTTGGGTATGCTTCAGCCCTTCTCATTTTCTATTTATTTTACTGTGTGTGGAATCATACAAGACATTTAATCTTAGTATGTCATTTTCAAAATAGGAAAAGACTTTTCTCAGATTACTCGCTTTGCATTTTTTCATCTCTCTGTTACTATGTGTTTATTGCAGTAACTAGCACAGTAAGGTTATAATCTCTGTTGACACCTCTAAATGCCATAAAAACAGCAAGTTAACAGTAAGCATCTCTGGGAAGAATTTACACTATACTCAGATGTAGTGTTTCCCAAACCAGCCTGGTCTGGAGCAGAAGATCACCCAAAGCTATGATTCTTCAAAAGGTGCGGTATGTGTATGAGCTGTGCCAGCCAGTGCAAAGACAGCAGGGGTGGGCACCCACCATCTCTCCATCACTCCAGCATCACAGAAATCTAGCAGTCAGTTCCTGCATCTTCACTTCTGAGGCCAGACTCATGAAAGGATGTAGCCATGTGAGTTCAAACTTACAATTCCCAAAACACTAACCCTGCAGATATAATTTTTTTAAAATGCATATTAAAATTACCCAGTGCCTATAGTATTGTTTCTGCCTGTGCCCAGAACTGCTTTAGTATTGTTGGCAACTGCCTTATATCAAAGCCTTGTTAATGCCCATAATTTCTCCTCACTAACAGGCACAGTCCTTTAAATGTACTTGCCGAACACACACTGAATATAAGCTGTTTTCAAAAACACGCTCAAATGAAAACAGGAGATATTAGTAGCGTGAAACAGTTCCCCGGATGCAATAATCCAGTGGCTACATTTTTTTTTGCTTAGAATGTGAAATTTCAGGTTTAATATCTTCCTCCAACTGCAGGATTTCAAATTTTCATCTGTCTCTGCTCAAGAGACTTCCCAACTTCAGACAGCTGCATAATCCAGGCAGTTAGTGAAGTTGATCCAGTTTGTATGGTATGAGGAATTCACAAACCGATATATTGGGTATGTGGCAAAGCAGCATTTCCCAATAATGTGGAACTAAGCAGCTGTTCCTGTGTGGTAATTCTGGACTACTGAATTCAGCAAGATTAATAGCAGAAAACAGATACATGTAGTGCCATTGTCAGAGACAGTGCAACTTTAGCGTGTGACAACGCTAGTGTTTTTTTTCAACCACTCACTAGTTCGAAAGCCAGTTCCTGTTAGGAAATAACTGTATGTTGTCATCATGCAGTTGACTCCAGGATGAGCCACATGCAATGATTTAGTGATCTCTGTGCAGCCCCTAGGGAAAAGGAATGTACAAAACGCACAAAAAGTATGAGATGATATGCAGAAGTAGATGATACGCAGAAGTAGAGCGAACTTTTTCACCCCAGAGTCTGAGCAGTTCTGTCACACTGGAAAGCGAGCTCCCAGGTCAGTGTAAGGACACCTCACAATTTGTTTTGAAAAGACCTACGTTTCCCAGGGCTATCAATCTGTCACCTTTCAGTCATGCCATGTAAATACAAGCAATCTTAAAATCTTTGAAGGCTGCCTTTTCATCAATATTTTAACATAAACATTCTTTTAATTTAAATGGAAATTGATCACTTATGTTTTATTACTTTTTAATATTTCAAAGTGCATTATCACCATTAAAGGAAAGTGATCTAAATTAAACTATTGCCAGGATAAATTTAACTTGGAAAAGCACTAGAACAAGTCTTTGCAAGATTAGGGCCTTTTACAGCACGTATGCTTTAGCTCTGGCATTACCAACCAACCCAGAAGTGATCAATAAACATTCTAGCTATTACATTCACTGCCTTCATGATACACATAATACTAGTTCAAAATCTTAGTGGAAACTGTGAAGGGTATATTGTTAAATATCCCTCTCTACTGTAATTTACCTTATATAGGAGTCTTGCCAGGGGCTCTAATGAAGCAGAGACAGTTTTGCAGTTTTACCATCTGTTATCAAATCTACTCCTGCTATAACAGAAACGTAATTGAATTAGAATTTAGAAGAGACAAATATTGAAAAAAATATTTTCTTCCATTGTTTAAATAGCTTTGCTGTGCAGTCTAAAGAACAAAACATTTGGACAATAAATAAAACATTTTAAAAACTGGTGTAGTTAAAAAACAAGATATAGCAAAAGAATAATGATAGAGTTGTTCTACGTAACTACAACAAAACAAAGAGGTATAAATAAGAAATCAGCCTTGAGATTTAGATTTTAATTCCGGGTAACAAGTCCTATTTTTATATCCTGCAGAAGAAAAAAAAAAATCAACAAAAACCCCTTTGAAATATGAATGGCATTGAAAATTTTAAAAATGCTACATCTATGCTATGTGATATAGGACCATAGGACCAAATTGTAGAGTACTCGGGAACTGAATCTTCCTACCCCTCTTCCCATCCTAAGTAAGGACCTGCAGGGTAAAAACTCCAAAGAACACTACAGTTTAGCTTCACTTATGTGCAATGGACTAAAAATGAATACTTAATATTTATATGAATCATTGTCAGTGTCAAGTAAGATGAAGCTTATAAAAATAGAACCAAATCAGGGAATGAGTTTTAAGACTCAGTGGGTAAATGCCTCTTTACGTACAGTATTATTTATAGGTATTTTTCTAATCTGTTCTGTCATCTTGTCTCTTAAATTATTAGAAAGGGAGAAAGGAGGGACTACGGCAAATGTAGATGGAAGAGAAATCTTACTGGGAACTGCGGCAGGAATATGAACAAAAGCCATGAATTTTGGAGCTGTGTTCCTAGGCTTCTTATTCTCTGTATGTTCTACATGAAAACCATTCCAGCCTATTTTGTAATTAAATACGTACATTTTTTTAACTATTCTCTTGCAACAAGAGGAATGGTGTTTTCAAGACTCTGTGTTTGGCATCCAAAAGGCCCACTACTGCATCCAAAAACATGTTGAAAACAAGCTAATCACAAGGAGGTTTCAAACATTGGGCTAACTCCTGTGTCAGTGGTCTCGCTAAGCCTTGGACATCCTGCAGTAGCAAAATTCCCCTTTAGATATAAATGTTGATCTCACAAAGAAGGTCACAACAGGAATTTCAGCACCAGATCCTGATTTTCAAAACTCCCCTTGAAGTTAATGACGGATGCAGATGGTGTCTTCAAGGTGATCCCCAAAGGTTCTTAAGCTAGGCATTGAAAACTTTAAAAAATCTCAGTTGTGATAGCTTTGTGCGTCTATTTATCATCATCTGATAAGGAGACTGCCAGTACTAATATCTCCCTGCATCATGAAGGGATGATAAATCATACTATTTATGAAAATATGTTTTGAAAGTATTATGAAAATACTTTCAAAAACTTCTACAAAAAGGACAAGATATAAATAAAATGTCGGTAGAATTTTAAACAAGTATTCAATATTGAAGTGCAAAATACTCAAGACAATTAGGATTAAAGTCACCTTGTAAGAAAATTCAAAGGAAGGGGGGACATCCACAAAGCTTCTGCTGGGTTCTTGCAAATAGGGGAAGTTATCTTTCACATCTAGGAATCTGGGGAGGTCATCCTTATTTTCATTCTGCTAGGAGGTGGAGAACTCTGCTATGAAGCAATTAAAGCCATTTGTTCCCCTATGCAGAGACTCACATTACACAACCTCCATCAGACAGGAATTAAAACTGGGTAAAGCAGGCATCGACTCTGTTCCCTGGATCTACATGGTTATGGAATACTGCACAGGGGGACTACGTATCCATAGGCTTTTGTTTTGATCATTCGAGTACCATTTTTATAAGCACCAATGTGAAGTACTTTTTTGTACTTTTTTCATCCAGGTAGGATTTCAAAGTAGCTATATGTCTGCTGAGAACACCACACACAACTGCTCTTGATTTTATGACATTTCTTGCAAATATAAGCTTTTCTTGCTCTTGATTTCAGCAGCAAGGTCTAATTCAGATCCGTGAGAAATTTCATCTAATCTCTTTTTATCCTGATTGTCCTAAATCTATTTTAGAAGCAAGATGTACATTTTTACAGGTGTGAGAATTGTGGTAATTTAAGCAAAGATCCTAGACATGAACGTTAGGGACAACAGATCTTTTTTTTTGCCACAAGGATATCTGATCACATTGTTCACCCCAATAGCAAACCAGGTTTTATTTGGCAATGCAAGTCTAACATGTAAGTTCCACTTATGGCAGCTGTGGGCACGTAATTCATTCTCGTAACTGCAAAACTTACAGTAGAAATCCCTTTCTGTGGCATCCCTTGCTCCTCGCTTTGACAACCTTAGCAAAAGAACAACAACAAACAAAGAGATTTCTACTATGAGCTTGTACATGACTGTCCAGATACAGCAGTAATTTGGTCTAAAGGTCTTCCTACAAGAGTTGTAATGCACACAGATGGCAAAGGGCTCAGAAATACATTCAGAAAAACACAGTAGACAATTTATGTGTGGAAACTACGTTCACAAGCCCTATACCATGTTTATTGAGAGACCAGAAGCTGTATTTTGAGAGGCATCTCAATAAAGATTTGGATACAAATGGAAAAAAATATCTTCTCATTCACTACCTGCGTTGCATATGATACCAGCTGTAATCAAGAAAAATTTCAAGACGACGTGAAGCTATCAAGCTGCATAATTCCTGCTAGCTCTCACTGCAAGTGCTCACCGCAGTCCTGCTATTAAAATGCCCACAGGCCACAAAAACGCTCTTAAGCCAACTCGCTAGCCCAAATCATGAATTCTTCTAGTTAACAAAACTCACCACAGGCTTGCAGCTTAGGGTAGAATACATTTTTTTCTTAAAATACACCTACCTTCATCAAAATGCTAAGTAGTCACTCATGGTTTTGAATATCCTATTACGCTGAGGCAGTGATTTTATTTTTTAAACACTCACACAGAAAGAGATGAGCCAGAAGTAAAGTCACCATGCATGTCACCAGCCCCTGTTTAACATTTATTCCACAGCCTTGTCTTTCAAATCCGGCTACTTGTTAGGGTTGCGAGGGAGGGAAAAGGTTGATGAATTTTTTGGGGTTTGTGTTTTTGGAAACTTTGCAGATGATGTTTAGGGAGCCTTGTCACAATACACAGACTTTTTGGCTAAGAAACAGGTTTTGGAGTATCAACAGTATTATATGTATTCTGCAGTTTCAGATCTAGAGCTGGTCAAATAAATGTAGATACATTTCCTTTTTGGCAAGAAAAGATTTTTTTCTCCCATTTGTCCCCCTCCTCTCAAAGAAGGTTTATTCAAAGTCTCTCACTTTTCTACATGAGAAAAATCCCAAAGTTGTCGTCCCCCCCCCCAGTATTAGTTTCTTTTTCTCCCCTCACACTTACTTAATAAAAAACTGAAAAAGTCAAACGGTAGTCAGAAAGAAAGAACAAACCAGCAAAGTTTAAGAGCAAATGACCGAAAGATAAAAAGCAAAGAATTTTCTGCACAAAATTTTGCTATAATCTTTGAATAAGGAAAAAGCCATGCCACTTTGAAGTCTGCAGGACAAATATGACAAATTTTGTTGCATGTTTTCAAGGAAAAAAGGATCTCTTTTTTCCAAATTGCTTTTATAATTTCCATTGAGTTGTTTACAAATACACACCTTCTGCTTGCAGTCCTTCAGCTTGTTTGAGGTGGGGGGTTTTTTGTTTGTTTGTTTTTAATGTTTGTTTGTTGAGAATAAAAACAGGTTTCCATGTAGATCGGGAAAATACAGGCTTGCTCATTAATTTTTCTTCAAATGATTCTCAGCCTGGCTCTGTGTTTCTCTAGCCCTTTCTGGACATGAAACCACTCTTCCTTTTAGAAGGATCAACATCTTGTCCTTCTGATTGTTCCTTTTTCACCCAGAGGCTGTGGCACCAATTCTGTTTTTTAAACAACATTTTAATTGTTGTTGGATAACTGATCTCCTGCTCACAGAGCATGGGATGCTATGCAGTGGAGGAACTGCAGTCATCATCAGACATTAGAAGGACACTCTTGAAGCGGAACTACAGAAAATGGTGGTTCCGATGTAAGCAATGAGAAGGAAAATGCTGGAGTAGGATGTAGCAACAGTAAATAGGAGATGGGAGGAGGCTTCAGAATTAGAAGAACAAATCACTGTGGGAAGAGGGAAGTCTCACCCTTCAACGTTCACTAGACATTGAAGAACAAATAATGTTGGGACCCTGGAAAGGGAATGTAGGATGACAAATCACCAGCCTACTAGCAGAGAAACAAGACTGTCAAGAGCTTGAAATCTCAGACCGTGGCAACTTAGAGCAAATCCTTTTCCAGCAAGGTGAGAACAACTTAATCAGAATAATTCAAATGAGTTAGCAATATGCCAGTACATTCTGCATGTGCCGCAAGCAAGAAAGCAGTCCTCACAAGAGCCCAGGAAGAAGGGAATTTGCAGTAATAGATTTTGTGGTCAAAACAGCACATTTTGCTGTTGCGAGCTTGCCAAAAAAATAAAAAAGGGTTAGGCTCCACAGTGAAAAGCCTCATGTATAATCCCCAGTGCAAGCACTGGAGAAGCCTTTGCTATAAGCACATTTGAGGATTTTGGATGGCATGTTCTGATGAACTCAATTTTTTTCTGTGGCCTGTGAAGGTCAAACACCTTGACAGCTGGCACAAGAGCTTGGCAGGGGAAAAAGAAAAAAGAAAAAAAAAAAAAAAAAAAGAGGCCAACTTCATTTCTTTAAGAGCTCTAGGGCAGAGACTTCAGCATTCCAACTTAGCCAAACCAGCTTTTCCTCTTAGTAGTCCTGCACAAAAATTATGGCCTTCACCACACACACACAGACTTTCAGCTGTGATCCAAGACTAAATGGGATTTCAGGAGAAAACAACTGGCCTAATAAACATATAGGGCACTTGTGGAAGTGAGAGGGAGCCACGGGCTCTTGCTCTGTCAGACTAAAAGATGCCGTGCAAGTTTCAGCGACAGTCCCCATAGGTATTATTCTGGGGATGATTCTCATTGTGCATTAAATCCATGGGACAATTCGCACCCCTTCGCCATTGTTTGATCACATCAATTAAAAAAAAAGAAGTCTAGAATAAATGGGCAATCTTTAATTGAGAATATATGCTGTCTAATGAAAACATGTGGCTTGTTAATGTATTCTGAGGACTCCAATATGAATACATGTTTAAGATTCAGTGGCAGATACAGTGATGGAGCTGAAGCAGCAAGGAGAGAGAAAGTAGCAGACAGAAGCGGTACGATCTTGTGTAGGAAGCACAGGAATGCACCAACTCTTGATCTGACTTCAAATGTGACCTCTGGCAAGTCGCAACTTCTTGATAGTGATTTACATCTACAATCAGGATAATAGAACATTATTTATCTACCTCTTCTGGGTATTGTGGAGACTAATTAACTTTTGCACAGTAATTTGGAGATAAATTGGAGATACTGGATGAATTTCCAGTATCATGTTTGCTTTTAGCTGGTGAAGTGAGGACATCTTTTCGACACAGAAAGAACTAAAGTTGTTCTCAAAATAAATCAGGGGGATCAGAAGGCAATCTTATCTTTGCTTCACTGATTATTCAGCATCCCTTAGTAAGATTGACAGGAAATGAGAAAGCAAAGCTTTCGTGGATCAGGGAGGTAAAGTTTAGGAACATTTAACACTGTATCTACAAAACCTTTCTAAACAACAGGTAAAAATTCAGAAGATTATTTTTGCTCTTTCAGATGAAAAATTAACACAAGACACACCCAGTAGAATGTACATAACAGATTATTGACAGACCTACTAAATAACTTTTAATTAAATAATGACAAAGTTTAAGAATGGAATACATATATCCTCAAATAGACATTTTAAAACAACACATACAAAATTAAAGCACTAGCAGACTTAATCATACCCTACATTTTAACTGGCCCCAGTTTGCGGCAACCTCATAAAGCCAGAAAAATAGTCTAAGTGAATTAACACATCGTCTCCATAATCTGTGTATTCTGAACAGAGGTTTCAAACTGAAGGAGCAAGTTATACATCAGCACTGAAGTGGCAATAGAGTGAACCCTTGATTTTTATCTTGGCTATTGTCAGAAAACACGTTGTCTTCCCAGAACAGGCAGACTATATATGAGCTGAGAGCTGTGTCTAGCAAAGTGGGTCTCTTCCAAGAAGACCAACACACTACAGAATAAGATGCCAGAGCAGATGCTGTATATGCTGAAGCCTGACATATGCTGAGGCTCCCTGAGCAATCACAGAAAGGCACAAAGCATACTGGGAACAGTCACCTTTTTCTCAGCTGGGTTGGCTTTAGCTCCAGGACCATCTTTATATTGTGAGACCTCTGACACAAAGGCATCAGACACATATTGAAGATAAGCTATTCGCTTCCTGAGGAAACATCCAGCCAGAAGTTGCATAGATACTATTACAGATCAGGATGGGAGGCAAAGAAGTCAGGACAGATACAGCAGAATGACACTTGGACCTCTTGTCACTGGCAGTATGTTGGGACGGGGAGTAGCCTAGTTATTCCCCTGAAGACTCAAGGAGCAAGGCAGATGATACAAGAGTTGCACATCTGCTTTGCAGATACCAATCTCTTTGAAAATACCCTTTGACTAGGATGCAGGCCACAGAGCACGTTGGAGATACGTGAACAGCACAAGACCCACTCGCTGGTGCCTCCTTCCACTGTAATAGTCTGGTAATTCTTGCTATAGGTGAGCAGAAAATAGCTAGGTGCCTTTGATATTGCTCAGGGGCCATTGTGTTCCTCAAAAAAATGCACTGCTTTTGAAGAATTAATTCTAACTCCTATTTACCATGGTTTTGTTTCTTTATGGCATACAGGGATGGCCTGAAATTGTTTAATCTCTGGTTGTCTAATTCAAGGGATAGAAGTGTCAAATTTGACCTCCCTGTATTTTTTTTTTTTTCTGGTACCTTCAGGAATTACTCCTCTTCCAAATGGAAGAATAAGGGAAAGCTGCTGGAATTTTAACCAAAAAAACCCTTTCTTCCCCAGTGTTCACTGATTATAATTAATATGAATTTAATCAAAACACAAAGCGAAACAAAAAAAAAAAGGCCAGAAAGCAATTATATTAGAAATATGTTCCCCAGTCAATTGCTTGCTTTTCAGGCTTTAGCAATGTTGTAATTTCAATACTTATGCAACCACCATAGAATTTTCTAGGTCTGAATTTTACTTCAAAAGCAGAAACTTCTCACCAACCAACCCCTTCAGGTCCAAGTACAAGAAGGGGGGGGGGGGGGGGGGGTGTGGGGGGGTGTGCGGACGGAATGAGATTCCTTTTAAGTCTCCTTCACACTTTCAGCCTCCTCAGATGCCACCACTGCATCACAGAAGAAACTATCAGGCATCTTCCTGCTTACAGCAGATCAAGTCAAGGGCACTTTGAATCATCCGGAAGACACTGCCTCATAGCACACAGCCCTTGCAGAAAGAAATCCTCCGGGGAAATCAGTTTATGGCAGGTTTCGTATTGTGCCAGGTTAACACCATAAGTATCCCTGTCCTTTTAGCACAGACTGGAAGAAACAGTATTTGCTAAAGCTACATAGCCAAAAAGCATACTTTAAAAATAGACACCGTAATCAAATGTCTGTTTGTAACATTTATGACTTGGCAGATTGACTTGCACATCAGGCACACATTTTGATGGTTAATTGTGAGCCCTAATGCAGCAGAGCAGTCTTCTATCTGGCTGGTGTCTATCCTTTTCAAAAGGCAAAGGATTGCATAAATTACGTTTAAAAAGAGGTAGGCATTTTCTACCCACAGCGTAGAGTCACTGTAGGTGGATTATTATCCAGGAATACCAAAGAGGTAGGAAGTCTATGACTTAACCCGTTCTTTGTAGTCTCCTTGCCTGCTATTGTTTTTACTGCCGACAACCTGAAATTATCCATATGGTAGGATTTTTCAGGTAGTTCAGCAGCACAGCAGCTGCATTTCAGGCAGTCAGCAGGAGTTAAAGCCCTAAAGCAAGGATTTTATTCTGAAATGATACCAGATAAGCCCTGCAGTAGCATCCAGTTGCCTCTGCTGATGTTGGCAACTATGCGGTTGTTCCAGTTTACTCCTGTTAATATTTCCCTCACCAGAACCTGCACTACAAATGCCATATATTAGCAGAACAGGATGAACTCTAAACCATCTTACAGATGACCAGCAGGATTTTGAAGCCTATTTCTTCTGCAGTATCTTTACTACTGGGAAAATAGAAAGCAATAGCTTTCACACTGCAAACTGAAGACATTTGTACATCAGGATATGGGCATGACCTTTAGCTAATACAAATAGGCATAGAGGTGTTCAGCTGAACAGAGCTACCTGCACTTACTCCAGTTGAGAACTTGGCCTTCTACATGAAGCTCAAAGAAAATACTCTGAATTGTTATAAAGAGAAATAATTGGCATCAGGGCTGAGCATCCCTAAATTCCAGTGATTTGCCTACAAGTTGCCAACAGTGAGTGTCTTCAGAAATAGGACCTATAAGAATAGCCAAAACGAGGAGGATTTATAAATGTTTAAGAGTTTTAGATTATCTTAGGTATCACTGTTCAACTTCTACATTTAGTATTTATGCAAAGAGAATAATATTTTGCTTGTCCATAACATCTCTTTTTCCAGAAATTCAAAATACTTCACAAAAATTACTTAATCCTTTCAGTACCTCTAGTGAGGTATGCAAGTATTCTTCCAATTTTCTCACAAAATGTGCAAACTGAGGCACAGAAAGATACCACTTTTTCTCGAGCTATTCAAAAGAAATCATTAACAGAAATGAGAAAGGAATCCTGCCTCCCACTGCTTAAAAAAAAAACAGATTTCACCAGACTCACCATTGTAAATAGGTCTGAACAGGTCAAAAGCAGTAATACTAAATCCAGGAGTACCTGTGCCGTGCTTAGTTCCAGGGGATGCTGCTCTAAAACCTAGTATTTCTTC
Organism: Pygoscelis adeliae; assembly: GCF_000699105.1. NCBI lineage: Eukaryota > Metazoa > Chordata > Aves > Sphenisciformes > Spheniscidae > Pygoscelis > Pygoscelis adeliae. The sequence goes on along the minus strand of NW_008825156.1, from coordinate 3,370,463 downwards.
TCCCTGAGAATGGTACCAAAGGCTCCATTTTCCAGGCAGATTGTCATCTGTCACAACATCTTGGTCTTCTTCCCTGAATACCGATCTTTGATCTCTAGAAAACAAACGTCTTACTAGACTCACTGAGTGCCACCAAGATGCAGGCAGGGACATAGGCTTGTCCCCATCCCCTCCTGACCACACTCAGGGAGGAGGCCAAGAGCTGCTGGCTAATGCAGCCTCCAAGAGAAAAAGACCAGGCAAGGTGAGCCAGACCCACCTTTTGAGAGGGGAGAGAGGGCATACCTTGCTATTGCAATGCAAATAAAAGCTGCACCATGTTATTCAACAGAGCTTGTCATGCTTGAGGACACAAATGAGAGAGGAATCCCTCAAGAGGGGAGTGGAGCGCAGAAACATTTCACTCCTCTCCTGGGCAGAAACATAGCAGCTGCCCTTCCCACCTTCCTCCTTGCCATCCTCTGCAGATGCCACCCTTAGTGGCTTGGCCATACTGGTGTGCAAGGTGCTCAGTTTAAAACTATCGCCAATAAACTGCAATTCTTATTTCTACTCTGAACCTCAGGGACACTTGGCAGAATTTCCATCCTAGTCAGACATCTCCTACCCCATAACAAAGGATACTAAATAGTATCAGAACACCTTCACCTTCCTTCAGCAGCCTGTGCATGGGATTGCCTAAGGGTCCCATTTTAAATCCCACATGTGTGGAATTTATCCCTTCACATTCCCATTTCTGCTTATAGCAATACTTCAGTTAATCAGTTGAGATCAGCCGTCATACATGGAGCATTAAAATTCAGACTCCTTGCTAAACAGAAGTCTGGGCAATGACTTTCTGACTACCTTAAACTCCTGAAGTAGGTCTCTGTTAATTAAAGCTCTTCTCCTGGAGTTCTTGAGTAGTTGTTGTATTTTGTTTCATAGTTGACCCCTGCCACCCTGTACTTGCTGGTATAGCTGAGCTGAAATTCTTATCTGTAATCTTGTCAGGGCTGAAATTTTTATTTTGCAACTATTTCCACTTTCCACCCAGGTAAAAGGGAATACAAAGAAAGGAGAATTTTATTTTTCCAATCTTTTTTTACACAAATTACAGGGAATGATTTTAAGATAACATAGGAATTAAGAGCACCATCAGTATAAATCTAAATTCTGTTTCAAGACTGCCAAATGCTACTGCTCAGGAATAGATAGATATAGAGGTTTCCAAAAACAACTTTTCTACCATGAAAAATTCACACAAGATTCCCACAAAAAAAACCCAAATTATTTAAAAAGCATACTACAGCCTTTATTACTTTATCATCCTGAATGTTATTCAGTATTTTCTTGGAGGAACACCCAGAGGCCCCAGTAAAGAACAAGGCCATGCTATGCTAGCTCATTTAACTAGAGAGACTGAGATTGTTTTCAATGGTAATTAATATGAGCAAAAGAACCTTAATTTATATAGATACATACATCCATATATATATTTAAACTCTGAGAAGCATTTCCTTCTTTTCTACAAATGTGGAGCCTAGCTGGAGACTAGAAAAGACATCTTTCTACAAAAAATAGAGCAGAGATCCTCTCCCAGCATTAACCTCTGGGACCTTAAGTCATTACGTTTTTAAATTTAGAAAAGTTACTGGGATTTTTAGTAAGTTTTCATACTCTTCTTGAGCCCTGAAAAGGTGAACTGATAGCAGCCTATTTATTTGTTTCTATAGGTGTGACTTATGAATAATTAAATAATCCCTACACATTTCCGAATATTTCTAAAGCATTCATAAAATAGTTGTCTCACATACTCCACAGACAGCCATTTGCAGTAAGGCCTTTGGCCTCCTATATCAGAGTCCACCAATCAACCCAGTTTTCCCTTCACATATGTCTAAGTTTGTGCCCCTCTGTAAGAAAAGGATAAAACCAGTGGGAACAGGCATTTAAATGCTATTTCTCAATACCTGTAGCTATAGTTTCTTTTATTGCCTCTATACTGTACCTTTTTCCCTAGCAGAATGTTTTCCTATCATAAGACGACAGAAACTAAGGCAGTACGTTAATGCCCATGTATCCAATTTTAAATCCCATGCTACTCCAACATATTAAAATGAATTTTCCCAGGGAGAAGGATACTTTCCCCAAGGATGGCTGTCATCTTGGTCTCATCAGCTTTCAGATCTCTTAGCTGACCAGTTTTTACTGATACTTCAATTATTATTTTTTTTAAATCATCTTTTGCCAAGGACCACCCCAAGGAAAAACAGACTGAGAAGCTACTGGTTGAAGAAACTGAAAACAGAAGGGGTTAGAGCTTGCTAAGGCATCTGATGAATTCAGGCATATACTGTAATGTGCTACACTATTTCTTATTATGAATTAGATGCCACATTGCTTATACAGTGCAGACAGTTATTGTGACTTTCTGAGGAGACTGACTTTACACACCTCTAGTTTGCACCCTCTGTTAAGGGAAACGAATGAGGAAGCACAGCTTTAGGTTTTATCTGACTGAAGCAGGACACATTGGCAACTGCAGTACTGGGAGCTCAGAGATCCAGCGCAACAGCCTGGATGTTATCCATCTAATTTCAGTATCTAATCTCTCTAGACACTTATAATATGCCACTCACTGGTGTGCTCCATCTTAGCTGATAGTGAAATCATTTAATACAAGCGGGTAGTGAGGTAGGTGACAGGCTGATTGATGGCAATGTCTTCATTTAAAGCTACACAGCAACACCAGACAGAGGTCTAGAGCAGCTCAGGAGTAGAGCTCTGCCTAAATTTGTTGGTATCCATGCAAGTTTATCATGCTGAAGCGTGACTTATACAATCTACTAAATCATTTTCCTAAAAAGAAGTTGAGCTACCTCAAACCCATTTCTTAAAGCAAAGAGCATCAGCATCTCACAGGATACTTAACAATGAGACTGGTGAGAATTATCATTTCTCCCTCCTGACAGTGAGAATCTGCTTTTCCACTACCTTATGGTAACCAAAAAGAATACTGGCTTCTTGAAGCTACCTGCATTTCAACTGTGATCTCTAACGCCTCAGCGGCAAAGCTGGTGCTGTCTGACAACAAGCACGTACACGCACCAGCACTGCTCATGCTTGGTGTCACAACTCTGTCCTGCATATCATGCGAATCAGAGAGACCCTCTGAGGCAAATTTGGTGTCCATCATTTGCTACAAATAGATGTGGGAACCCAGCAAGCACCAAAAGCACAGATGGAAATATAGAAATGCTCCTGTAGAGAGTGGTTCCTGCATATTAATACCCATAATTAAAGCTTGGGAAAGCCTTTGCCC
>NW_008825156.1:3344673-3367118 GCF_000699105.1 Pygoscelis adeliae | reverse complement strand
AGAAGGACAGACTGGATCTCACAGGGAATGCCATAAAAAGTCATTCTTGATGAGCCTCCAGTCAAAGCCTAAAGGTGGGGTTTCATGTAAAGGAAAAGGGGGCTGTACTGAGTTTAGGGAGCAGGAAGGTCTGTTCCTTTCCTTTAAGGGCCTTGAGCATATCAGGTTAATAATTTGTGCCCACTTCTTTTCTCCATTCCTTAAACCCAGCTGTTTCTAGGGAAAGTGATGGCAGAAGAGTCCCTGTCCACCGTTGTATTGCCATGGAGACACAACCTGACTGCAACCTCTGCACCCACAAATTCCCTCAAATCCAATGGGGTTTTAGTCTGTAGCCAACCTCTTGTTCTGCCTTCAGTAAAAAGATAAAGGCGAATTAGATCCTTTTCACCTCCACCAGCACTCTCATGGAAACTGAGTCCAGATAGTTTCAAACCCTCTGTTCAGGAATGACCTACACAAGGGCTTCTGAATGTATGTTTATTTAGCTCCTGTGGAAAAATCAAAACATGTTCCCCTTAATTCATAAAAGAATATCTGGAGGTGGTGGCTAATTCTGTCCCAATTCTTCCATGCTCCATTCAAGCTCTACATTGTGGGGCTGTTTCCAATCCAACAGCAGCACAAAGACAAGCTTTCAGTAAAATCTGCATTGTCCAAGGTGTTTGAATGGGCGTAACTAAAAGCATTTCCCTACGAAAGGCTGAATTTACGTTATTTGCAGGGAGACTGTGACATACCAGCATTTTACAGCCTTCGAACGGCAGGGATAAGATGAAGAGAATTTTTATGCTAGTGATTGTCTTTCTTAATGAAGGAGCTTTATCTCTCCAGTGCCATGTGTTGTTGCAGTTTCTGTGGTAACGACTGACTGCACAGAGAAAGAAGTGGTGGCACAGAAGTCAGTGTAAATTGCTAGCATGTAAACAACAGCTACCTTGGGGTCTGTTTTACATACATACATACTTTTTTGACTCAGTTTACGACCAATTTCTGGAAGATAATTGTTAATGTCTACAATATTTATTACTTGTACTTTGGAAGCCATTGAGTAAATGTCCTATATGACGTACTTTATATGCCATACTTTGCCAATACGTAAATGCCACTTCTAATTTAGGATAAAACCCATTTGATTTTTGTCCATACAGGCAAAATTCATTCTTTAGTCCAGCTTGGAAAATCAGATGTAAATTCTCTCAATGAAAATCACAAAATAGAAAAGTATAGAGTATAAAATACATACACATATATATGAGCAAACCAAAGCAAATAGAAGATGACATGACATGAAAAATAAGAGCAGGTAAAGCTTTTTTCTCTTCTGTTTTCATGGAAGAAGTTATGTGTGTTAATCTCAGGGAGCAAACTCAGGTCAGAACACCAAAGCTGTGTAAGCACTTCAAGTGACTGAAATGAAGAGATGAAGAGGACCAGACTTAATAGCTTTCATTTAAAAAGACAGTTAGTATTCACAGTTAAGGTTTCAGTAACCATACACAAAACCTTTAAAATAACTCAGGAAATGCCTTCAGAAATCTACTGCAATGGTTGGTGCCATTTTTTTCACTACCCACATCTACTCACACCCTACTTCTCTAGAAACACATTCTCAAAATGGAAGCAACTTCTCAAGCCATGTTTCTGGTTTACTGAATTCCTGCAGAGTACTGAAGTTTCATTGAGTAGAAACTAAGGCATCCAGACCAATTTGTTTAGTCATGAAAATAACAGAAGAATCTAAGACAAACAAGTTGCAAGGATAGAAACTCCTGAACTAGTTTTCTACCAGCTTCTCACAATCCACATATGTTTTATGAAATGTGTTTGTGTTGGCTAGGAGACAGGACTAGCTGCAAAAAATGGGGCACAGTCATTCATTTCTCTCAGTCCAGCTCTGAAGAGTGCTCTTTAACACAGAGATTTCAGGCTGCCGTAACCACAGCATTCTCAACTAAATTACTTTTTTACCTGAAGGGTAATAGCGATACCAAACATCCCATAGAAATATGTTGACATATACCAACCACTTTGCAGCCCAAATCCTACTGCAGTCAATAACAGATTTATGCTAGCAGAAGCAAGATTGAGCTATTTATGGACATCACTTGATGTACTGGTTACATGGCCAAAAAAAAACAGTCCCAGAACAATACACTGTGCTTGAAAAGCCCAGTTGTTCTGCTGTTAGATCTGACCATGGCAAAGCTGACTTCACTTGGCTGTGGTACCCAAGAGCCAGGGTAATGGAGGTTTCCAGCTCGTCCTGGAGCACTCAGACTCAGCAGTGCTACAACCGCATTTCCGGCTGGTACAGCACATTCTTTAATATTACATTACTTCAGTTTCCGAGTGGAGGTGGACCTTGAGTTGCTTTTCACAGGGGAGTCCTCCTAGGCAGTGCCGCTTTTTGGCTTTTAGCATTTCCTTTCACAACAGGCAAGAGCTATTCTAATCACCTCCTGGCTGTTTGTCATTGCTCTCCATCATATCAGGCTGTCACCACCAGGACCGCTACAGAGCTGCAAGCATATTGCAGACAGCGCTGCTTCGCAGTGAGGGAGATGGCCCTTGAAAGGCAGGCAGCAGCCCTCCTCTTCCAGCTCAACAGCTGCTCCCCTGGGGACAGCCTCAAATCACCCAGAGTTACTTTCACACCAGGAGGCACAGAGGCTGCCCAGTACTATGGCGTAGGCAAGAAGGAGGGAAAAAGCGAAGTCCCAAAGGCCACGCTAAAGATATCCCCCATGGATTAGCTTTGTTTTAACCAATTAAAATTTCACATCTGCCATGTGTCAACAGAGCCTTCATCTCTCCTCACCGTAGATTCTCCTTTGCGTCTCAGTATTATCACATAATCTCCTCAGTCAGTTCAGAGGGACAAATCTGGGCACAATCCACTTTCAGGTTGGACCTGTTCCTACTCAGGATTTTTAGACAACCCCATGTTCGAAGGCAACTAGAATCCAATCCACGTCCTTGGAAAATGATGGTCAGCAGCTTGTCTATCCAGAGGCCTGATTTTGAATAAAGAATTTAGTGCTCAGTTCAGGCACCCATCTCCATGGAACGTATTACCTGCTGGATGCTGAGAAGGGATGCTTAAGGCACCCGATGGATACTGAAAGAGAGTTTTAAAGCATCCTAAAAGTACTCGGTGCTTAAGTTTCCCAAATTTAAATAATAAAGAATGATTTCAAGAGGAATTGGTACCTAAATTAACAAATCCCATTACGGATTTGTCCTTTTGAGAAATGATCCTCTGGTTAAGTTTTTTAACTGTAGAACAACTTCACTAGCTGATATTTTCTAAACAAAGGAGAGAGATGAATATCCATTCTTTTTACGAATTGCAAACTCTGATTCTACTGAAGTTAACACAACTTTTTCAAATAGAAATTAATGTAATTTGCAGGTTAACTACAAATTTGCTAATTATTTGGCCAGCATTTCACTGTATCAAGAGAAACACCATTCCCTGTTTTTACCCAATTACAGGGGAAATATATCTCATTGCTTGAGTACATAAACCATCACCTACCCTTTGGTTTAGGAGAGAAATGTTTTTAAATTTTGGTTGGCTAATATTTATTCCTAGAATTAAAACAGTGATAATATCTATGCCATTCCTCAGATTTAAATAATCAGACCATTATCCCAATGCAAGCAGAAAGGAGAAGCAAGGTATGTGCAAAACAATCAGGCGTTTCAAGATACTAATTAATATTTCAAGATACCATGGGTTTAAACATTTCCCCAGATATTAATTACACTGCACTTGGAGATCAGCAAGTATTTCATTATTGACTGCAATGGGAACAGAACCTCACCTGTATTCTGTTCTCCATACTTAACCAAACAATTCATCTGGTATTGACAGATGTCTGGGACAGCAGGACTTTTATGCTGCGCTGATGCTAAATACAGCTATTGGCAGCATTCTCTCTGGCAAGTGAATTTAGGCCATCAGAGACAGCATTTCTGTAACTACTCCTGACAGAAAGAATTATTTTCTTGAGTATTTTGCCCAAGACTTTAAAGCCTGTATTAATAATTCGCGTGCTCCTAAGCTGAATGACAAGTTGGTGCCAATGTTTTCTTATGGTCTTGTTCAGAATCCCTTAGCAATTTAACTTTTCCTTAAAATGTAGATGATGTTCAGAGTTTCCTGTGATTTATGAAGAAGACAACATGTCATCAGCATAACATCCCCAAAGTCTTTCAAGACAACGTCCCTGGCCTCCCCTCCTTCATATTATCAGAGTGCTGTAAGGAAGAAAGGTCCTCAGACCAGTGCCAGCTAGGAACAGACTGCTGCCACAACTGTCATAATCTGTTTAGCTGACGGTCCATTTCTCATGTGCTCCGAAGTCACCATGAGAAAAGGAGACTGCTTCAGGCTGCTGCTGACCACACTCCATCACGGAGTAATGCCAGGGCACATGGGGACACCCCATGCTCTTGTGGGCAGGTCAATGATAAACAAACACCTCAGGTGTACTAAAGACATGCAATCTACTTTTTCTGCCCATGTGGATGGGCACTGGTCAGAGCGCAGTCTTACCCTGTGCTTCTAGCTTAGGCAACTATTTCTTTCTGGGAACAAAGATGTTCAGCAGAACAGTATATTAATGACCAAGGGTTTGCGTTTCTGTTTAGCTGGAAGGGTTCTGGCTAGAAGCAAGCCTTGAATGCCAAGAGATCTATATCAAGAATGTAGCCTTAATGATTAGGTCCTAGGATGTGGGATGCAAAACAAAAACAAACAGGAGCAAGAAACAAAGATCTAGATTTGTGATCCAAACCAAGAAGCCAAGAGTACTTGCAGAGATTCCCATAGCAAAGGAAGAGCAATGAGTGAGAACACAAAGTACTACAAAATTGTCAGTTATTTAAGGCAGAACTGGTAAAAATGAATTGGAAAGTTTCCAAAGGATGCCTTTTTGCTTTATTATTTATAATGGCAACTGCTTTGTATAAACTACCTTACACAATTGTTTTTGCCTTCATCCTGATTTATCTTACTTTCCTTGACAGATTCTGCCAGAACTGTTTAAATAGTAATTTGATGTGCTACATGCAGATCTTCCTCTGTCTACCCTCCACCCTCACACAACCCAGCAGTCTTACTGCAAATTGCATAGGGATCCACCATGCAGTTTCTCTACATAAAAGATGCTGCTTTGCTTTCAGACGGAAGAGGTTTGGCTTTCTTGAATACCATCCAGAGACACAAGAAATTGAGGGGGGGAAGACATTACCACTATGACACTTAAAGACAATCGTCTCCTTAGGGATACGCCACACTCCCCATTCACATTATCTGCTTCATCTGCATGCAGAGCTTTCAGCAACACTAGAAAAAGAGCCAGAGAGAGAGAACAGAACTAAGAAATGCAAAACTGGTTAACAAAGTAGAGTTTTTTGCCTTTTGAGCACATTGCCCAGTTAAGAAAAGAAATCAAGTTATTTTGCATGGACTCTTTAATTAATGTTTTCTAAAGTGCTTTGCAGTGTTTGAAAAATAATATTAAAAAACAAGGAGATTGAGAAGGTGTACAAAGAGATATAAATTCAACAGAAGTATTAGTTCAAATTCAATCTGAAATCAAAAAATCAGTAAAGTAAATACACAGAAGAGGATACAAACAACAGGAGCTGCAGGAGCTGGTAGCAATGAATGATGTGGAACAGCTGAGGCTTAAGTCCATTTTAGGACAACCAGAACAGGTGTGGACATAGACAGAATTTGCTGGACAGGTTGGAATAAGACATGAAACAATTTGCAACATGCCAAATGTAAGAAAAGGACATAGCTGAATTTGTTTGTAATTTTGTTGCAGTTGACAGTAACAGGAAACCACAAGCCTGTTCTTTTAAGCGGGGTGGGCACAGGAGGGCATACCCAAATGTTACATGCAATTTTTTCAGTTGTGTGTTCATGTCACACATGCATGCTCCCCTGATTAACTGAACGAAATTGGTTGGACAGTGTTTTAATTTGTCCACAGAATAACATCCAGACTAGGCACATGATTTTTGTGTGATTTTTGGTTTTGGTTTTTTTTTCTGAATGTTTGTTTTTCTGACTTCAGATTTTCTAGAGCGGAAGGAAATAAAACAGACGCCAGATCTTGATGTGACACTAACTCAAGTAGGACAACAATGGTGCTTTCACATACACAACCTGTTAGCTAAAGTCACTCAAACTTACAGTTAAGAGTTAGCAGCTAGACTGTTAACTTCTATGTGGTGCTTTACAACAGAAAGCTTTCTTCCTTGTGTCACCTCTGTGAAGCCATGACTTGCAGATACCCATAAAGTTCATTCAACCAAAGGCTAAGAGCTTTAAGTATACTTGAGACCGCAGAACACTTCAAAGGTTGTTATTTATCACCATTCATCAAACAGGAAGCAATTAATTTTTAATGGAAAATCAAGTCAATACATCAAGGGCTTTTTTTGACATGCCACAGCTTTATGAACTGCTGGGAGAAAATGAGGTAGCCTGTAGGGAAGCAGGAAAGCTTTTATTTACTAGTGAGGAGAATCTTAACAGAGGTCTCTTGTGCTGTGGTTATGTAAGGTAAGGTAAAACACAGCCAGATATTATGGCAACGTTAAAAAGCACATGGCTCAAATATTTCCCTCTCTCACACAGTCTGTTTTCCTTCTTTCCAAATATTTACAGCGAGAGTTCATTTTCCCTCCTGCTTACCCTTTCACCTGCTTAGTGGATGAGGGAAAGGCTGTGGATGTTGTCTACGTAGAGCATCCTCCTGGAGAAACTGGCTGCTCATGGCTTGGATGGGCATACTCTTCACTGGGTGAAAAAAATGGCTGGACAGCCGGGCCCAAAGAGTTGTGGTGAATGGAGTTAAATCCAGTTGGTGGCCGGTCACAAGCGGAGTTCCCCAGGGCTCAGTACTGGGGCCAGTTCTGTTTAATATCTTTATCAATGATCTGGATGAGGGGGTCGAGTGCACCCTCAGTAAGTTTGCAGACAACACCAAGTTGGGTGGGAGTGTTGCTCTGCTTGAGGGTAGGAAGGCTCTGCAGAGGGACCTGGACAGGCTGGATTGATAGGCCAGGCCAATTGTATGAGGTTCAACAAGGCCAAGTGCCGGGTCCTGCACTTGGGTCACAACAACCCCGTGCAACGCTACAGGCTTGGGGAAGAGTGGCTGGAAAGCTGCCAGGCAGAAAAGGACCTGGGGGTGCTGGTCGACAGCCGGCTGAACATGAGCCGGCAGTGTGCCCAGGCGGCCAAGATTTTTTTTTGCCGCACCTCGAATACTGTGTTCAGTTTTGGGCCCCTCGCTACAAGAAGGACATCGAGGTGCTGGAGCATGTCCAGAGAAGGCCAACGAAGCTGGCGAAGGGTCTGGAGAACAAGTCTTATGAGGAGCGGCTGAGGGAACTGGGGTTGTTTAGCCTGGAGAAAAGAAGGCTCAGGGGAGACCTTATTGCTCTCTACAACTACCTGAAAGGAGGTTGTGGCAAGGTGGGTGTTGGTCTCTTCTCCCAAGTAAAAAGCGATAGGATGAGAGGAAATCGCCTCAAGTTGCACCAGGGGAGGTTTAGATTGGATATTAGGAAAAATTTCTTCACCGAAAGGGTTGTCAAGCATTGGACCAGGCTGCCCAGGGAAGTGGTTGAGTCACCATCCCTGGAGGTATTTAAAAGATGTGTAGACATGGCACTTAGGGACATGGTTTGGTGGTGGACTTGTCAGTATTAGGTTAACGCTCAGATTCGATGATCTTAAGGGTCTTTTCCAACCTAAATGATTCTATGATTCTATGATTCTAAAAATAATGCTAGCAAAACACACTGCACACTACCAAAATTAAAAAACAGCTAACAAATATGTACAATAAAGCAGTCAGAATGTATCAGGCTAGTTTAATCTCATTCTGATTTAATGAGGCTGTTTTGTTTAACAATTATTCAACTTCCTTAGGAGAAAACAAAACCAGAGAGAAACAGTGCAACCATACTGCTTCCAAGAACCAATTCGTTTACACAAATCCCCTCTGAATAACACAAGAGGAATGGAAGAGTCTTGCAGTCTCTCCCCTCTTAGGATATTCCTTTCTAGGCCAAGTGCTTTCAGAGTGATGCTAACCTGGAACAAAGCCACAAAGTCCTCCCACCTTGGGTCTGGCCCTCAGGCCTTGAAGTCATTAATGCCTCCAGAGGCAAAGACTCTCCAAAAAGATCGCATTTGTATCAGCTTTGCTTCAGGTAGCCCCTGCAACTCAGCTTGGGGGACAGGTAGAGAAGGAGAGAGAGGAAAAGTCCTTTTGCATATCGGGATATCACAGCTTCTGTTGTAGATGTAAAGATGTAAAGAGACACAGCTCAGGGACTGCCTGACGTGGAGGTAGGCATTTAGCATCCAGCACATGCCAAATGAAGGGGATGGACAGTCAAATGCTCCACAAATGCTTTATCAGAGAGATCTGGAGATACTCCAAACTCTGCTGATCCTCCCCCAAGATGCAAAATGAAAAGCATATTCCTGCGAAATGGAAATCACATTCCTGATTCCTCCAGGCTGGGGAAGGAGGGAAATACTGCACACAGAGTAAGGTAGCTTTTCCTCTCCTAAAACATCTCTAAAATACCAGAAACTAAAGTATAACAGAAAGCCATTGAGTCTTCTCTTACCAGTTACTGAGGTGCTGTGGATCCTGGGTCTGGCAGACATACAGAAGGGCAGATGAATATAAACACAAAGGATGAGTCTAGCAGACACCTGGGACCACAAGACAGAGAGGTTCAGAAGCCAGAGCCATGGCCCGGTGGTGGACAACCACACTCCAGAAGCAGGCACAAGGTGACCACTGCAAGTGGGCACAGTTGTCCAACTATGGAGCTGACAGATCATGCCCTACACTGGATGAGTGCCCTGGTAACCAAGAGCGAGACTTGCTCATGATTGCTGTCATACCCACATGGTTAGGGCTTGCTCACCCAACAGCTCCTTCTTGGCTCCAGTTGACACAAAAATCACAGACCCTGATGGCTTTCCATGCTAAGGCAGAAAACTAAAAGGACTTCTAAGCTAGTAAGAATAAAATTACTAGCTGTAACAGAAGAAAGTCTTCCCTCTGCCCCCCGCAAATGCAGCTTTCCTGCCATCTTTGGCACTTCTACCATGTCTGTCTCCCCAGAACAACTATATTGCTGGGACAGGATGGAAAAACATGATACTATATTTTCCAACCACAAGGATAAACAGGATGCTAAACTCAGACTAATTCTCATTAGGATCATCTAACAAAAAATAGCAGCAACAAAACATTTCTTAGTCCTTCTGTGTGTGTTGCAGGGAACTTCTAAACCAGGGGCTGTGCTACTGGGCTCAGTGTTAACCATTTTGCCACAGAGATCATAGAACCATTTTTTTTCAGAGCTTGCTTTGTGAAGGGGCGAAATCCTGAAAATACATTAGTGATGATTTTGACGCAAAAGGAGAAGAAATGAATTAGGAGCGAGACTTCTCTTCATTTGAATCTAACAGGAAGCAATGTTTCGAGAATAAAAAAGTAGAAAGCAATTCCACTGCCACCAGCATATAATCTTTATTTTACAATTGCCACTCTGCAGTATTGCATGGATCCTCTGAATACCTAAAGCAGGTAGAAAGCCAAGTAGGCAGACAAGCATGGAGGAGGGAGTACTGATGGTGTTGGCTGGACCAGCTGGCTATGAACCACAACTGAAAATACAACAATGCATTTCACAGTGTTTTGAGCAAACACTACCGTCTCAGCCCTTCCATAGTGACTGGAATTAGGAGTTAATGGATCCAAATATGTTCTCACACCACTATTACCATGGTCACTGCATTAATTTTAGATTATTGCCTTGCTGATTTACAGGGAGTCCCAAGAGATCAAAACCAAACCACTGATCTCCCTGCCCCTTCCTATATCTTACTGCCAGACAATCCATAACAGAGCTGGTCAGATTTAGCCCTACCATAATTCTACTAAGTTCAATCTGAAACCTCTACTGTAACATGAAATTTGGTCTTGTTTACTGTACTTGAAGTTCTAAAGAGATTACTCTAAGCTTAGTATAAATCACTACGGAAAAAAGTCTGCACGCAAGAGTGGGGATTTACAGGCTACTTAATGACTTATCTGTAGTCTCCATTTCATGTTAATGAAATAACTGGAGCTCTCTGACCCTATGAAATTTCTTCAGTACCAAAGAATCATTATTAAAGATACATAACTGTGATGTTACAAAAAAACCCAACCCCAACCCTGTGTCCCTTGTCCTGCAGTGCTAAAACTAACTTAAGTTCAATGTAGTCCATAAGCATCAGAAAGTATTGAAAGTCTGCCAATGTCCACAGGAAGATTAGTGCTAATTGGTAATGATCTTTGAAAATAAATCAGTTTGGAAGTGTTAAAAGGGAAATATAAAGTGGCAACTTACCACTAAGTCATGGGAAATATCTTTGCTAAGTAGTTGCACTAATTAGAGAGAGAGGGGGAAAAAAAAAATGACCCCAATCTAGCAAAGGGCTCAAATAACTTAAACCCATATGAACTGGGCATCAAAGTTATTCACTCTTCAGAATTAAACATGTACTTCTTGCTTAGCTGGACCAGGGTCCAGAAATAGGAGACATAACACATCTCTCCCTTTCATTTTGAAAACTGCTTTAATTATATGTTGGTGATCCAAGTAAGGATTAACCGTCAGCTCTTTGGAAACAGCCTTCACATTTTGCAGTTCTCAGTCTGCCCAGTTTTAGACCCATAGTACAAAACATTATGCCGGGTACTTGCCGGCACAGATGGCCCAGGTGCCAGGTGCAGCATGGCATGGCATGGCACTGCAGACTTTCAGCATCTGCCTCCACCCTCCCAAGAGCTGAGACTGCTTCAAGCCATCAGCCTGTCCCTCACCCTCACTGACAGTCAAACAAAACTCAGAAGTCTTTTACCCCACCTCTGGCAGGAGTGCACCTCACCTAGCTGAGGGGCATCTGTCCTCCCTGCCTTACCCCACCCACCTGCACCCCACATCTGCCTTGCCAGTCACACAGGAACCCAACCATTTCCTGTAATTCTTCTCTTTTACAACTAACCATTTCTGTAGCTTCTAAAAGATATGGATGTTCTCCTCAGGCACCATAACTTTAGTTAAAGGGCAAAAGCCTGGGATGGGGTCCTTCTCCCCATTAAAGCGCCAGTGATAAGCACTTAAGATGATTTTCTGATCCCAGTAAGAAGGGAAAATACTCTGGTCCATTTTTAGCCAGATACCGGCTTGCATCCCTAAAAGCCAATTTAAAGGAAACGTTCCCTGAAGTGGCATCCTATTCTGCACTCTTGATTTCAAAGGCAGGTATTCAGGATCCTATAGTTCACTGTATTCCTTTGTCATTTGGCAATTAAGAGAGGGTTTTTCACACTATGTTCATCTTATCAACTGTTTTTCCCCTTTTAGAAGGCCTAAAGTGAAAGACAGATTTCACTGAAATCAATGACAGCACTCAATGATTTGAAGCTGGGTCAGTATTTCAATTCACCTCTTGAGGCTAATTTCTAAGCACGCATAAGGATTGCATGATGGTGTGGCTCCTTTATAAGAATGTGAAAATTCAAGGCTAGCGATACGCCTGAAGCTCTTATTGTGCCCTGGTCAGTATTTCTCATACAAAATGCAGACTTCATTCTCACCTCTAGCACAGAAGTATGGCCAAGACCGCTTACCTGCTTATTCTTAGGCACAGGAATATCAGTGTTCTTGCCTGTGCCTATGAGATGATTTCAATATATTATAACACCGTAAAAATCACTGAAATGCAATAACATCATTGCACATTTATTTCTTTTAACCAACTATGAAAACTAAAATGTAAGCTTTGTTTCCCTCCATTGGTTTTGGGAGAAAGCCAACCCTCACTCCACAAAGTGTTATTTGCAAAATGCTCCTACCTTGCCAAACCATTAGATGTAAACCTTTTTAAACAGTGCATAGGATATCATAAACCCTTGATAGGCTTTGAATGACTCTACATCTCCATTCTTTCCCTTTGGAGTCATACTAGTGCTATTTAAACACGATACATGTTTTAATACACCATCATTACTTCATATCTTTAGTCAATTACTTCCCAAGCACAACCGAAGTAATTCTTTTCGCTTAGCATTAAGGACTTTGAGACAAAGCTGTTATGGCGGAAGAAGATCTGCCTTAAGGATGGCCCGAGATTTTCTAGATAACCCCAGAGGAGGGATGAGATGAGGAGTGGGGTCTACAAGTCAACTAAACCACTTTAAATATACAGTGTTACATTAATTCTAATGTTATATTAACTGTGCATTAACTGGATTGGCCCAAGCAATCATCTTTTCCTTATGAGGTGTTTTTACTTCATCACTTTAATAAAAAAAAAAAGAAAGAAAAGGAGTAGAACCTCAAGTCCAAATCATTTAACTTTTAAAGAACCTCGACATTTATTTCCAAATTCAAACCCATAACCAATACAATTTTGCTTCCAGGTTCCACATTTAAAGCTGCAAGGAAGCATGTCTCCTTTTATCGAAGAATCTAGGAGATTTATGCTTATTTATGCAGAGCCCTAACACACAAAACATAGCTGGCAGGATTTTAATTTCTATCAAACTCAAATTGCAAAAAGTCCTTCCAGCCTGATCTAGCATCAGTACCAAGACCTACTTTGAACCCAGTCAGGACTCTAAAATTAACAGCAGCATCTGGCAGGAAACTTGAAAAACTGCCATTCAAAAGGTAAGTAAAAAACCACTCAACTACAAAAGCATTAGGAGAAATATCCTACCAGTAATATTTTCTTGGCTTTCAAAGAGAATGCTCTTCCTGCATTCACTAGGCAACCCAGAACTGCCTAGATGCAGTTCTCCACTGCATAAACTTTACATTTTTAGTCTCTTTTAATTACTTTGATTTAGACAAAATGAAGCCACTTAAAACCTGGCAGAAAATAACCCAATTAATATTTCCCTTCTCATCAAGTCTTTAGATTAATTATGCATTCTAATAAAGGCTTAAGGACTTGTTTCTAACAGCTGCTGACCATTTTCATCTTAAACCAACAACGCCTTTAAACACATGCTTAACTTAATTGCCTAAAAAGTCCTTTCAGAATAAATGGTTCTATTGATAGTCATAAGAAGTTAGGCAGAGGAGATGACCAGAACCTGAGAGCTTAGAACCTGGCAGAAAAGAACTTTTCAGGGGGGGGGAGTGATCTAACTTGATAAACTTAATGAAGCAGGCAATAACTCCTGTTTCTCATGTCTTAATACATTATAACACTTGTATCGCCTAGTCTATGTATTCTTTCCAGTAAAATTTTCTAAACATTTTGTATTCCCAATTTATAAAGGAAAGTCATAGAAAAAATTGAAGCAATAAGAATTAAATATACCCATTTCTTCTAAAGTCTCTGAATACAAAAAAAAACCTTACCAAAATATTTCTTTTTTTTTTCCCCACAGTGAGATATCTAGACACTGTGGATCTCATCTCATTGTCCTTTGCAAAAGGAAAATTGACACTGGCACTACTGAGAACTTCAGCCAATCAAATACCCCATGTAAAGGATGATGAAGAAATACAATTGCCTTGTCCCTAAAATAAAAACAACTAACTAACTCCGCAAGTCTATCTGCAGCCCTGAAACCAGGTTACCTAATAGCCAGATCCGATAGACAGTTGTTCTGGTTTCGGCAGGGATAGAGTTAAAATTTCCAAATCAGAAATACGGGACATTTTCATTTCTGTCCTTTGATTTCCTTGCTACAAAACAGGGATAACTAATCCCTGTAGCTTCCCCATTATTAGAGCAGCTAAGGCTTTTAAGCACTTAAATATTAGAAGTTTTCTATGAATTTAAGCAATGGCAAGGTCTATTGAAACAGGAATGAGACTAACCTGGACTTCAGGATTTTACCAGTGCAGTTTTGTGGCATCCACAGCTGAGTGCAGGAAGGTAGCAGCTACACAGTGCTACGAGCAACACCACCACAAGAAAGGTGTTCTCTGCGCACTCCCCCACCACCAGTAATAAAAACAGTGAAAACCCTGTGTGATTTTAAGAGGGGGGAAAAAAAAAAAAAAAAAAAGGAAAGCAGAAGCAAGATTACTGGGCTTGTGATTTCACAGAGTAGTTGGTCTGATTTAATTGCATTCAGGAACTGATATGAAGCTTGCTGAAATCAAGGGCAGTCTTTAAACCAAGCATCATGAGAGCTCTGCTGGACATGTGCGTGTGCATTAATGACAGTTATTTTCTGGAAGAACTCTGCACATTTTGTTTGCTGAAGATATCTGAAAGATCTGCTGGTGGAAAACATGACTCAGTGAATGCTCAAAAACAAACAAACAAACCAACCCAACAAAAAATCCCCAACCCCCAAAAAAACCCCAACCAAAACCATTCTACCCCCCCACCCCACCCTGACTAGAATCCTCTCAGCTTTTATTTTTTACTTTTCATGATGAGAAACAGTTGGTTATCACTCCGGGAGAAAGGTCTCAGTATGATCACAGGATTATCTAATAACTGCTCATTACAAGCTCCAGTACAGCTAAGAATACCTTGATAAAACCAGAAACAACAAAGTGACTTGAAATTTGATTTCAAAACCATGCCAATGTAATCAAACAAAACCATTATTCAAGAAATATTTTGTAGTTTCTAGATCCGGCCTTATGCTTTCAGTGTTTGCAATGCATTTCTTTTTAATTAGGAAGAAAACAGCTTTTCCTCTCCTGCATTGTACTAGCTCACTGAAGTTCAACATTGCATGAGCTAATACGAGGCTCTTAGTTTATGCCCTGGTATTTCTATTCAGTATGAAGCCACTTCTGTCAGGTCATTACTTGTTTTTGCTCTGTGTTCCAAATGCTGCTCACAGGATGCAACCTGAATGGAAAACAGCAGGAGCCCCAAGATATAATAGTGGAAGTTCACATCGGCACTGAAAGGGAAAAAGTGTTCCACACTGCTATTGTTGGTTGTTCTTTAAGGATCCTAAAACTGATAGGAACCGTTTTGTTTTATGCTAAGACAATATACTGTCCACTGCTCTTAGAAATAGCTGAATATCTGTTATGCTTCTTCAGGAGGGTACTGCTGGAGAAGAGTTTCTGTCAGAAAGCTCAGTTCCAGTTTTGAACTGCTGAAATTCAGCAGCGTTCAGATATGAAGGCTTAGCTTAGGACCCATATGAAAGGCAAGTGCAGGTCACAATATCAAAATCTCCTTTCTTAAAGATCTAAATGGAAAGAATAACAAATCAGACTTGGTGTCTCCACACCCATCTCTAACCGAGAAAGTTTTCACATCAATAAAATTATTCTATTGCATGACTGGATGTGATTTAAACTACTTTCCTGGGTTACAGAAAATAAAATATGTGCAGGAAAGGAAAGTCATCTGAATTCACTGCAGTGACTGAGTCTGGGCTGAGTTCCAGTCTCATTAAAATCAGAAAATCATGGACCAGTCCAATATGTTGGCACAGACACATGAGCAATTGAGAAGTTCCTCCCTGCTTTCTTCATCTTGACATTCATGTATGAGGGCAAGGACGAGTGTCTGTATTGCCCTATGTATAAACATAGCTTATTTGTACTGTCCTTCTCGCTGGCATAAAGATTTCTAATTGATGGTCAAAGAAAGCAGCAGGTAGCTCTTCTGCAGATGTATGTAGTTAAAAGGTAGCTTTGGCATGATAGTTTTCTATTCTGGAGATGCACTCTGTCTTATCAACGTACACAGCTTCAGCCTTTTGGAAATCTGAAGGTTTTGGGGTTGTTTTTTTCTTCATTTAGACAACTAGGATTCAATGGAGGAACATGGGCAGAGTATAGCTTTGTGGAAAACATGAGCCTCTAAGGATGAGTTTCTTTCTCAGCTCTGCTCAGGGAGATGCAGCTGCCCAGACTCAGGGCTGTTTGTAAAGAATAGCATTCTAGCATAGAGAACATTCTTCCCCCATTTGTATGGTAATAAATGAGCTCCAAATTAACATGATTGAACAATCAATAGCTACTTTTCCTCCACAAATACCACTGATCTTAAAAGACAATTGCTTCCTCAGTGCCCTGCACCGAGAAAAGATATCAGCATAAGAAAGTTGGGTATGTTTTGTGCTGTTCTTAACATCATTGCTCCTCTCTGAATGGAGGTCCCTGTTGAATTAGAGCTAGTCATGTCTGACAGATCAATGCTACTGCGACTAGACTGGTTGTGAAGTTGCTATGGAATATCATCACTTCAAAGAATCTAATACAATTACTATTACTATCCTAATTCGCTTTCTTATGACGCAGATTTGTAATGGAGAAGAGTTTTTTATGATTGATCCTTAACTAATGTGAAGGAAAAAGCAGTTTGCTTTGTCCTTCAAGCAGCTCCTCCTTTCATCTAACATTCAGAGCCATTCTCCAACTGGAAACAATTCTTTAAAAAAAAAAAAAATTAAGATGTCAAAGACGGTTTGTGATACAAGTGAAAAGATCCTTTGAAAAACAATCCTTACAGATGTACCCTGCACAGAGCACTTGTCATTAATAACATCATAAACTTGAAGCTGAAATTAGGAGCAGTTTTAACATGCAAAAAGAATCTATAGATCAAACACTACAAAGGAGGAGAACATAATGTAGCTTTCAAACAGATCTATATGGAGTTGACAGGGAAGAGGCTAACTTGGGTTAGAAACACAAACTGAAGGGAAGAAAGATCAGGGCATGCAACAAGGAGAGAGAGAGAGAGAGAGAGAACTATTGGTTGTATGAACACAGTCTTTGATAAAACTCAATTTATGTAAAATTATTCAGCTGAAATTCTTAAATTGTTTTCAAACATTCAAATAAGCGATTAGAGCCTGTGAGACTAATAAGAGATACTACACCAATTTTACTAAAGGGAATATACAACTTTGTTGAAACTCAATGGCAGAGTTAGGATTAGAGGAAGAACCTCTCTTCGGAACAGGGAAGCTAGTAAAAATCACCGGTTTGTCAACAATCTTCCTTTGGGATAGGAGAAATGTCTGAGAGCTATTGTCATTCTGCTGTCCAGATCCCATAATTTCTAAGTCATGCTGCAATTTTTACCTTTAAGGTCTGGGGAAGAATATCCCCAATTCCCATTTTCTCCAGTAATGAGATATCCCTCAGAGGAATTACAAATCTTTGGCCTAAAAGTTCAAAAAAAAGCTCTTTAAAAAGGAACTTTTACCATATTTACAAGATCTTTACACCACCACCCTCCAAACACTCTATGTGCTGTCAAGATTTGCCTTTGACTAAAATCCTGTGGTTACAATCAAGAAGAAGCTTTATCAGTCAGAGGATGTGGGCCCATCTTGATCCATATGAGTTGCAAAAGTTCACCATGTAGCAAAACAAGAATAGGGGCAAAAGCATCAAGGTGAAAGAAAGAACAGTAAGGTGAGAAGAGGTTGTACACTTATCCAAGGGAAAAAAGGCAAACATTTATAGGGGAAATAAATCATTTCACAGGAATAGAGAATGTATCTAAGTCCTGAATTTACAGCGACACTTCTGCAGCTCAGCTCCTGTATTGTTAGCACCATAAGAATGCTGAAACTGCTAGATTTGGGGGACGTTAATGGAGCTTCTAACCCAATAAAATGCAGCTATTTCTGAGGATTTTAGGAGGCGCTCTTTACTGGGAAGCTGTGGGATATATTGCATGCTGTTAAGTTTTACACTGGGTTTTAACTGAATTTTCTTGATGCCAGCTAAGTGGGTCAAATTCATTCCAATGCCTTGTGCAATACCCACTTTGTGGCTCAAGCTGGGAACACAAACAGAGCCAAACACAAAGAGAAAACCGGAAAAAACAATGTAAAAAATGCATAACTTCAAATTGAAAGTAACATTAAAATACTACAGAAATAATTCTACAGATCTTTTTGATAAAACTTGCTCACTAATTACCCACTTCTCTAAAGTTTTCAATGCTGTCTTTTCTTCGGAACAGTTGTGCAGAATCTCAGCCTCCAACTATTTGCAGGCTGGTTGTTGGCCGTGTCATAATGCATGACTGCAAACCTGCTTGCCACATACCAACAGCTGTAGTTTGTGTGCTGCCATGACCAGTCCATCTGCCACCACCACCCATGCCAGTACAAAGGGCATGATTATACAGCGCTGAATAAAAAGCCAGAGGAAGGAAATACCTCTGGCAGCAAAATGTTCCTGCTCTCAGTGCTCCTCTTTGCTTCCTCCTTTTCACCAGTGTTTAGTTCTCCATCTGCTCTCCATGGGTGCTATGGTGAACGCTGGTAAAAGTGAATGCAATGCAACATAAGGCAAACCACGACCAAAAAGGCATTCTTGGGTCATTTCTACTCTCGCCCCAAGAGAGGAAGGCAAGTAGATTTATTCATTGGTCTGATGCTTAAGGTCTAAATGAAGGTACACACCAAGAAACACAGGGAGGCTTTGAGGCATGTCCTCCTCTCCCAGAATCCAAAGAGGAGGAGCCTGGTAAAGCTGGAACACAGCAATTTTTCTCTGCCCCAAACTGAGAGAGTGAGCGTGCACTAACATGGATTACATCAACTCATGGAACAGCTTGGTTAAAGAGGGACTGTTGTGTATCATGGGAGACAATGTGAGCTCTCTAAGTAGACTGTAAAAGCAAAAGTCAAAGGAAGTACCAGTACAATTCCTACCAAGCACCAAACTTCTATCATAAAAAGTCTCATTCATTTTGAACAGATCAGAAGTGCTGTACTTCAATTGCTGTTTCCCTGAGAGAAGATTAAAATATTTCAACAGAACTGAAAAATTTTCTGGAGTAATACAAAGGGGAATAAAAATCAGATTTTCCAGAACATGCAAATTTAATTAACTGAAATCTATTTCAATGGAAAATTCCTGAGTGTGGCCACCTAGTCTGAAATGACAGACACAAACCCTCCACTGCTGCCACTATAAAGCTCCTGCCAGCTACGCTTTGTGCACAGGGGTGCGGAAAACAAGGGTCCCTGTCGAGCTCTGCCTTTCACTTCCTAGGGCTGTCTCCAGGGCTCAGATGTAGGCAGCCAAACCTTTCTTCCCCTCTCCTATACCTCGGGATAGGATTTTGGAGCAGGAAATGAAAAGAAATAGTCAGCTCTCAACTGACAGTCCTAAGCAACAGCAAATCCCTACTTCTAAGACTGCTAATCCATATTCTTCCTACCAAAAATAGTATTTTTATTCTTCCATTAGAAGGAATAGCGTGAGTCAACAGACAAATGCATTCTCTTTTCAAGAATGGCATGACAAATGTTGTAATTTCACCTTTATGTTGCAGATTCTCCCACTTCAAGAAACCAGCTTTGTTTTTAAGCTAACTGAAATGAAACATCAACATTCCCCTTAGAAACCAAGCCTCCCTTGCCATTGCTGGAGTGGAGCAAATAGGGATTGAGATACAAGCTTAAAGCTTCACAAATCACTTCCATACCTGACAGTTAGGATATCTAGGGCTGAGGTCGATACAGCACAGCCAGCTGCAAATTCAAAGAGAAAAACTAGGAAGCTATGGCAATTTATAGTGATTAAGGATCTGACTCATTGGTTCCAGTTCTTCTTTCCCTCTCACTAATGCAAAGCCAGAAGCTGTCTTATGAAAACAACAAAGATAGGCGTGCGAGCATAATTGAAGAAATGGACCCCTAGTTTTTGGTAAATACTGATTCCCCTCTTCTCTACATGCATTGGTTGAAGTACTGTAACTTGGTAGTCAGGAAATCAGTTCTTTCTGCAGTTACAGCTGGATAGATTCAATGCTTGGGGTAAATTGGCCTTGAGCAAACTTTAAAAAAAAAAAAAAGTTTTTCCTTGCTAAGTGATCCCAAGAGGCATATGTCTCTATAAAACAGTTAAAGGGCAGCTGCTGACTTGCACTCAGTGGGTTCAACAATTTGAAAAGGATTAATTTTGTTTTAAATCTTCCAGATCCACTTATGCAACAGACAGCAAGGAGAGAAATTCAATTTTTTTTGAGACACTTCCTATTTGGAAGATTAAGAGATGGAATCAGTGGTACATTACAATGAAATTTTAATTATCAGAAGTTTGGCACAGTGATAAATTTCACTGCATTGCCTTGCCAGTGCACTCTGTCTTCCAGAAACTCAACTTCACAGCCAGCACTGAACTCCATTCAGTTTGGAGCTTGCCTCTCTACAAGGTGCTCTGTTTTGGAACTGCTGAGGGAAGAAACAGTCATTTGCCACTGATAAAGACCTCATGGTAGCTTTCTCAGTGCAGCTGTATTGGCCCCCCTGCAGTCACAGGGGAGAGGGACTTGTGTGCCTCTGATTTTGAGGACCGATTGCTCTCGGGAGAAGCTTCTGCAGCATGAAATGAGATCTACAGCATGCTCTCTATACTGACAGAGGATTATCATTGCATGCACCCTCGCTCTCTTCTACACAGAAAAGCAGTGGGACAGCTAGTGCAGTAACAGCTCCAATAGCTCTGTGCCAGCACACGACTCCTTTTTGCCAGCTGAATTCCCAGATGGCCATTAGCACCCAGCTATTTGACTTGTATACTTTCAAAGGCTCAGAGCACAGTGTCTGCACTCACGCCAGATTCCTATAGGGCAACTGTAACCATACCATGCTCACTTCAGGCTCTTCCAGCAGGTTTGTTCAGAGGTGGAGCATACTTAACAGTTTTCAGTCCTTAATTACAGTGGCTAAACATATGCCATGTTCACTCCATTTGATTCCAGAGGTGAGAAAACTCACTTGTGTCTGTATTTTATACACGTTGTATATGGTTTTTATATTTATCAGGGTAGGATTCTCAGTTGAGGTAAACCAGAGTAGGTTTAGCAATGCTCTGATTTATGGCAAAAGAATTCTTGCAGATAGAGGCTTTAGGATAAAAGGCAGTACAGAAAAGACAGGCATTCTTATTAGTCTCTGTTTTAGCCCTCCTACGTAAAAGAAAATTTCAATGATGTGGAAGCAATTCAGGAGAAAACACTGCTTTATTAGTAAGGGCTAGAGATTAAGTATACTATTAACTACATATTCTCTGCATGTTCTTTCAGAGCCTACTGTGCTATTCACAGTCACTTTGTCTATTTAGGACAAAGCTCTCCCTGGGGACCTCACCCAAGAGTAAATAGAGTTACTTCAAGAATTAAAATAAACTGCTGGAGGTATATCACACTTTATGGGAATTGCAATTTTCCTCTCAGGTATGAATCAGAGAGACAAAGCCAAGGGCTGCAGTAGGAGTGGGGCTGGAAAGGCGCTGACCACCGAGCAGGTAGGATGCCAAAAACATTGCCTCTGGAGAAGTTTTTCCTCCAGACCATCTCTGGGGTTCCTGGGCTCAGCATCAGCTCAAGTGGATGCCTGGGGTTGGAGCTGGGATAGAGACAAAGCAGAGAGCTGCTTTTGGAGTGGTGGAAAGGGGCTGCCAACCCTGCTGTTAAACTTTGGGTTTAGTTAAGGTAACTTGAATGGAAGGGTAAGAAATGCATACTCCCTCTTAGGGCATCCCAGAAAGAATAAACCTGGAGAAAGTACACTGATAAGGTTTGATCTGGAAGGAAGGTACAGCTTTCTGCACATAAGCAGAGCTGAGGAAATTCAAGTACTGTTCCCAGATTGCTGTGAGTGGAGAAAAATAGCATGTTATATTAATAAGGAAAGGCAAGTAACCAGAGGGACTTACAGAATCACACCTACTCACCTGCAAGGAAGGACAATTTTATGCATAAAGCAGGAACTAAATACAATTGTTGTTGACCTCCATAAGAGCTGGAAATAGAGTAAGTCAGGCGGATCTGATTGTAGCTTCACAATCTATAGAAAGAGAAGCCAATTTCTTTTTGAATAACATGCTTATATTTAGGATCCTAAATCTGTATTTGGAAACCTAAGGAACTGACCTGATTTTCTGAAGTGTTCAGCCCCCAGTGAATGAGTGGAAGCATTTTTAAGAGGCTTCTGCGGGAACTGCTGGATTCAAGAGCTTTGGATGGGGAGAAGGAAATCAAAGTTTCATTCTATTTCTTAACTTTGGGCTTACAAATCTAAGACTTGCATTTTCAGAATTCATCACTTTGCAGTAATGTCTGGTTTTGCTTTAAATATTGTACTGCTAGAACTACTAAGTGTGTGGATTTTTAAAAAGCTTTCAGACGTTTTTGCTACCATTTAAATAAGGATATTTAACACAGAGTAAACAGAGCCCCACTTTGCTGCCATGGTAGTTTGAAATCTGGATAAAATAATCCCTACAGCAAAAGCAAAGCTATATAAAAAAGCCATAGCAAAGCCATACGAAAGCCAGTAGTAAACTACATTTGGGAACATTCATGTTATGTAAAAGGTAAATTTCTAGTATCTCAGTTGAGGAAAAAAGAAGAGTTC
>NW_008825156.1:3318270-3344643 GCF_000699105.1 Pygoscelis adeliae | reverse complement strand
TCTTTCCCTGAAAATTGCCTTTCCTCAGCAGATTCTCAACTTTTTTTGAGGTCACTCTGTTCGGTGTCTTAAAAAGGACACTAGTATCAGTCTCTCTCCCATTCAGAAACTTTCTTTTATCCTTTTAAGACCACAAGACTGTATAAACCTATTTGGAAAAAGAGACTGTATAAACCTATGGCCTAACCAATCCATATCAAAGCACGAGGGTACATCATGAATTACTGCTGTATTATTTCCTCTAATGGCATGATAGCGTGAAAACCCCAGAGTTCATTCTTCACAATATTTGCAAGTGCAAACATTTTTAAAGTGTTACTGCCTTTCTTTAGAAGTTCTGAAAATTGGGAGAAGAAAAATATATATTCTCACTGCATTCTTATTTTTATTTCACAGTGAATATTTCAAAGTTTTAGTGTATTTCATAATTTAATTAAGATTTGGATGGAATCCCACCAAGAAAGTCTAAATACAGTCCTCTCTGCATGCCCTTCACAGAAGCATTGGGTCTACAAATCTCAGAGACCTGCCTGATAAATGACTTGTACATTAAAGCCACTTTTTAGAAAGCAGACACTCTAAATTAGGCACCTTTCTGCAGAGAAAAGTCTTACAGTTTAGTGTACTCTTCATAATATAAAATACTCATACATGCAGGGCATCATTATCAGCAGTCATGAAGCAAAGCTCATTAAAAAAGACAATTGGAGTCTTACTTTTCTCAATGCAGAAATGCAACTATCCGGAAGAAGAAAAATGCCAAGACTATTATTTTTGGCATAGAAATGTCTACAGGCCCCAAAAGCAAGGTTGGCAATCCTTTATGATAGACTCTGCACAAATACCAGCTAGAGGTGGTCATTACCAGCAGTCATTGTATTTGTAAATTGACAGACAAAAGACAAAAAGTGGAGCACAACAGAGATGACCCATCAGATCAGCCCAGTGAGGAATTAAACAGACATCCCAAGTCACCCCTCCTGCAACATCAGCAACTTTTAACAGGCCCAATTTATCCCCCCAAAGAGGCTTGTGTCATTTCTGCATTGTCTGAAAATGTGTGTGTGTGTGTGTAGTGCTTTCAACACCAACTGTAACAAAAGCAAAGAAACACAACCGATTTTTCTACATCAAAGCCTTCTTTCGAAGTCTTATCACCTGTTTCCAAATTCCCTCTTGCCTGTGGATTGCCACTATACCCAGGCAAAAAATTTTCCACAGTCTTCAATAATTCAGTGGCATATGGATAGTGAATTCAGGCTCTCTGCTGTCTGAAAGCTTTTCTATCACTCTGGGGCAGAATTTCAAGGCAAGATTTTCAAAGCACTGTAAGGAATATAATCACTTTGCATTATATTCAGTGGAAAGCACATGAATCAAAGCCTGCAACCTCTCAAAGAGCTCAGGCCAGGCTTTCCTTCTAATCCCGAACCAATGCTTAATTGTACAGAGTCTTTTGAGTAAACTCACCAAAGCCGAATCTATACTAGATTTACTCTTCATAAAAACATGTAAAAAACAGATGACTTAAAAAAAAATTTAAGAATTTTTTACTTTAGCCAACACAGTTTTCCCTTAAAACACCATTAGAAGAAATATATGATCATCATATCTACAGATCAGTTTATCTATAAGACCAGTCGTTCAGTGACCATGGAGAGCTAGAACAAAAACATATGCATTCCAGGGCAGGTAATATACTCAAACACACACACTGGCTGGACAGCACAATTGTCTTGCG
Organism: Pygoscelis adeliae; assembly: GCF_000699105.1. NCBI lineage: Eukaryota > Metazoa > Chordata > Aves > Sphenisciformes > Spheniscidae > Pygoscelis > Pygoscelis adeliae. The sequence continues at coordinate 3,342,902 of NW_008825156.1, read as the reverse complement.
ATTATAAAGCTGCTCAAGAGTGTGATACTTCCAGTACTGTAGCTTTCAGGCAATGTAAAGCAGTGATTTAATAGAAAAGCTGGCTATTAACAAACTTAATAGTCTTAAGACAGACACCAAGTTTCACCATGAGACAGCAAGGTCCCAGCTGGGACTGAAAGTTTCTTCCCTGGGAACCATTCAACTGGTAATTCAGCCGTGACTGCAGTTTCTGCAAGTAGGCAAGAAGTAAACAGCTCCCCGCTACTGCCTCCTGGCAAGGGTGTCACAGTGCACACAGCAGTGGGGAGGGAAGCTCTCCTGCAGCCCCACAGACAGCTGAATGCCTTCTCCCTCCCTAAAATGGGTGCAGAAGTGAGCACTCCTTAGCAGATGACATAGACCCTCATGGACTGATACATCTCCAAATGTCTGAGAGCACCAGAGGAGAGGCTTGAAAAGGGAAGGGAGAGGAATAAGAAGGAAGCTTTAACTCCTTGATTTAAAGCCATTTCCTAATGCCATCCCACCAAAGCACTGTACAGCCCAAACCACTTCTGTCTCCAGGATTAACAGTATGCGCTGCAGAAGAGAAGTGGTCTTGTGGATGTCAGTAAGTCACACACAGAGGAAATGCATCAGAAATAGACTGCTGTTTATAGAGCCTATGCAGTACTGATTTGTCCACTGAAATGCAGCAAAATTTTCAATTAAATTATTGACTGATCTACTGGGAGGGAACCTACTAGAAAGGAAGTAGATTCCACTGTTCAAAGGTGCAAAAGTTAAATGACAATGCTGCTTAAATGCAGAAACAAGTGGTAGAATACATAAACCCAAGGGATTAGAGTCCACACAGCAATGTCTGGAGCTGACCATCTTTCATTCCATCCCTCACATAAAATACCTAGTGAAAGGTATGGAAATAACCACTTTATAATCAGAAACCCAGTGAAATAATACTGATCTAGACTTTAAGTGTCAGTTGCCTGTAATTGTCCTTCATATTGTATGTCAGCTATTTCCAAATGGACTTCTGAACTCAAGCTCGCATATCTCAGCACAGAAAGAGGAACAGCATGATCTACAGATACAAAGCTCCCCACTGGTGGTAACAAGCCATAAAGCTTAATGTTCTCTACACTGCAGAGGGGTAGTTTGTGGTGTTTAAAATGGTTTAGTAAGCCACAGTGTTTCAGACTGAATCCTCGAATCAAAGGGAACTTCTTTCAGGCAAAACTGCTATAGGATTAAGATCTGCCTGACTGAAGCGACAGCCTTCCTTCACTCTGTTGATGGCACAGAATTCCAGTGTAAGGAGAACAAGATGACACACACAGTGGCTTCCTCCTAAAGATACTTCAATACCATGAAAGAGAAATTGTGAAATAGGCAGCCAAGTTCTGTTTTCTGCTGGGGTATGTCTGCTCAGCTGGTTCTTTAGGGTACAAATATGATTGGCAAAGTCTATGGAGAATCAGCTGACAACAAGACATTAGTCAGGGGAACGCACAGATGTTACAAACACCTACACTTCATTCCAAAATTAACTTTTCTATTAGCAAACATTTGACGGTCTCAGGTCTGCCTTAGAACAACAGTCTGCTCATGAATGCTCATCAGGAAAATGTTACCTATTAGTTCAGGTAATTTGATCTTAGAAGATACACGTGTAATATTAACTTGATCCAATAGGTAGAGGAGAAGAGAAAGAGCTATTTAACCATACACTCAGCACCACTAATTACTTCTCCCTTGCCTACTACCACCGATTACAGTCATTTATTGCACATAGTGATGTGTCCTGGATGGTTCAGATATATAATTATGGCCATAAAGCCATTTCTGATGAAATTCTGAAGGCAGCTTTCCTGCCCGATTTAGTATTCACTTATGGCCCCAAGATTTAGGCTTTCCTATACTGATCTTCTATATGCATTGCACTGTCTTCCGGGACATTTGGTCAGACTCTCATCTGATGTAAGTGAACCTGGCAGCACTGCAGGGAAGAGAATGATTTCCTTTTCCACCAGCTGAGTGTGTGGCACATACTTTCTCCTAGTTAGTATTCATCTTTACGTCTGTTGAATTTGTGGGAGGGAGTTATCTGCCCATGGAAGTCCTAATCGTTTAGAAGCTTGGGCAATTTCCCTTGTAGCCTGCAACCCTCGCTGAGAGCACCTTAATTATTAAAAAATGAGACTATTATATCAATTGTCCTCGGTAAACTGACACTATGCAAACTAACATGGATCTAAATAGGTATTTGTGGTGCCCTTCACCCTCTCAGCTCACATAGTTTAACAGCGAAGCAAAAAATGCTGTAAATAAAACATTTTGACAAAATCTTCAAATGGGCATATATTTAAGGTGCCTGAGTTTGAGCAGCAGAGCCGCCACACATTTTTTGCTCCTATTGATTCCAGGTAGAGTCATGGATCGTCAGCACTTCCTAACAAACATGGTTATGCAAGCAGCTCTCTAGACAGCAACAACTGGAAAACGTTGATAGTAACTGTAGAAGCTCCAGCCCCCTGCTCATTCAGCAGCTTAAGAAAAAAGTGAAACTTGTCGTGCATTTTGTCTTGAAGTCAAACAGACCTTTTTCAAAAGCATATTTTGGTTACAAAGTTAATGAAAATGCATTGGCCCTTGGCCTTGAAAGTGCCTTTACATGCACCAAACACATCAAAACTCACATAAAAGGAAAAAGTGGAACACAAGCCTCCAAGAAAATACAGATCTAGATAGCTTATGGGGTTAGATAATCCTCTACATGTACATATACTAAGTTACTAAGTTATGGCTCAAAGGATTTCATCAAGCTAGATGTATCACTTAAGAATTATATTTCCTCTATGCAGGAAAGGGAAAGAAATAGTTAAAGAAATCACTGAGGTACTTCTTAATTATGCTCTCACACTCCAGAAGTCTAAATAGAGCTAATTGCCAAGGCAGTAACTGAGGGGATAGAAATCCACTGAGTGCCTGCTGCCCAGTATCATTTCTGAATGAAAACAGATTTATGCAAATAAAACAACTTCTACATAATCCAGTCATTTCCAGGACCTAGAAAATTCCAACCATATTTGGAGAAAACCTTTATTTAATTTTCTTAAAGAAATTTGTGGGGAAATTATGGCAATTTGGTAAACAGAAAAGTAAAGATTTAGAATGTTTTCTAGAAGCACTGAAATAACGGAAGAGTCAAAGTCTAATTATCAAAAAGTGGCAGACCTCTTGGTGTTCAGAGAAATATAGCCTAAGTCTTCTTGAAATTGCTCTTAGACTCCTAAGTCACTTGTGCACATTTAGCGTTTTAAAACTGGATACACAAACACACAAAACACTCTAGACTTTCAAAATCACAGGGGGAAACATTCATGAATGAAGAAGAATTACAGAAACACTCAGGAATTCTGTCTGCTCTCTCCCACCTCCTGTCAACATTGTCAGGTAGTATCTAATCTACAAAAATATTCTACATTTTCATTCTTTAGTCCATAGGCCATTTATCTTTCTTCCCAAAGAAATACCTGTCTGAACTTTCATTTCTTTTAAGTCATTATTTTACCTGCCTCTTCTTTTTCACTTTCTCATTTGTCTCCTTTTAGTTCCTCCCATCAAAAGAAAAAGACCTTCAAAGCCAAGGGACAAAGTCAGACCATCTGTAACATGGGTGACTTGCACAGGTGCTAGGCACAAATGCTGACTCCAATAACTGGTCAGAGTCAACACAGCTGGAAATGCTACTAGTTTCTTGAGGCTTAGTACTAGATTTTAGGCACTTAGCTGTGGCTTCTTTCTCTTCTCTTTCTCTTTCCCAACATTTCATCCACTGTGAAATTTGAGTGAGATTTGAGTGGTAATCTCCAATTACCCTTCCAAAGGGGGCCACTGAGGCAACATATAGGGTACAAATTTTAGAAGAAAGTGCCACCAAATGAACTGCCAACATGATTTCCAGCACGAAGGCACAGTGACATATAATGAAAGAATCTTTCATTTTATACAAGTAGTTTAGAAGGCAACCAGCCTTTCAAAATGACGGATCCGCAGCTCAGTCTGAATGAATGCATTGGATACCACTATAAAATAGGACTGATTTTCAAACTCTGAAAAAAATTAATTTGCTTGCAGTCAAATTGCTCAAGAGATATGCAACACAAATCCTGGTCCCATGACAAACCTCAGACACTTCTTTAATCTTGGATACAATCACACAAAGCCTCACGTAAAAAGAGAAGCTGTTAAATGAAAATGCACATTCACTGTTAGAAAATAATAAGCCTAGGAGAAAAAGTTAGAAGGTAGTAGCTTCCACCAAGGATTACCTTCATAAAATTCAAGCTCTTGGTTCATACAGGAAAATTGCAGTGATTTGTGTGAAATTTTCTTCTGTGAATAACAACTGAACTCTACTGTATATTTTTTCTGGGAGAAATAACTGCTGTACCATATAGTTAGGACTGATTTAGGGATTTTGATTCTGGATATCTCCAAAATAGAGGCCTACGTGTTTTTACATTTAAAAAAATAAATAATTGCGGTGCTTTTATAAACATAGTCCCAGGCATGGCAAAGCTCCAGACCTGGTACAGAATTCTAATTAACGGTTCCTTAGCTGATAGTTACCCATGTGCATTGTTTTACAATTAATATTTTATTTTGGTTTAAAAATACATTTTTAAAAAAATGTACACAATTATACTGAATGCTTCATAATAAGGATTTAATTTGGTCTCTCTGATCAAACTTGCACTTCAGGAGTCAGAATCATAGAATGGTTTTGTTGGAAGGGACCTTAAAGATCATCTAGTTCCAAACCCCCTGCCATGGGCAGAGATACCTTCCACTAGATCAGGTCGCACAAAGCCCCATCCAGCCTGGCCTTGAATGCTTCCAGGCAGAGGGCATCCACAACTTCTGTGGGCAACCTGTTCCAGTGTCTCACTATCCTCACAGTAAAGAATTTCTTCCTTATACCTAGCCTAAATCTTCTCTTTCAGCCTAAACTTCTCTTTCAGTTTAAAAAAACCCCTCGTCCTATCACTACAGTCTCTGATAAAGAGTCCCTCCCCATCTTTCCTGTAGGCCTCCTTTAAGTACTGGAAGGCCGCTAAAAGGTCTCCCCAAATACTTCTCTTCTATAGGCTAAACAACCCCAACTCTCTCAGCCTGTCCTCACAGGGGAGGTGCTCCTGCCCCCGATCATCTTCATGGCCCTCCTCTGGACATGCTCGAGCAGGTCCATGTCTTTCTTGTGCTGGGGGCCCCAGAGCTGAACACAGTACTCCAGGTGGGGTCTCACAAAAGAGGAGTAGAGGGGGAGAATCACCTCCCTCGACCTGCCGGCCACACTTCTCTTGGTGCAGCCCAGGATACAGTTGGCTTTCTGGGCTGCGAGCGCACATTGCTGACTCATATTCAGCTTTTCATCCACCAATACCCCCAAGTCCTTCTCCTCAAGACTGCTCTCAATCCACTCATCGCCCAGCCTGTATCCATGTTTGGAATCGCCCCGACCCAGGTGCAGGACCTTGCACTTGGTCTTCTTGAACTTCATGAGGTTCACATGGGCCCCACCTCTCCAGCCTGTCAAGGTCCCTCTGGAAGGCATCCCTTCCCTCAGGCATGTCAACTGCACCACTCAGCTTGGTGTCATCCAAAAACTTGCTGAGGGTGCACTCGATCCCACTGTCTATGTCCCCAACAAAGATGTTAAATAATACTGGTCCCAATACAGACCCCTGAGGGACACCACCCATCACTGGTCTCCATCAGGACATCGAGCCATTGACCGCAATTCTTTGAGTGTGGCCATTCAGCTAATTCCTTATCCACCAAGCGGTCCACCCGTCAAATCCATGTCTCTCCACCTTAGAGACAAGGATGTTGTTCGGGACAGTATCAAATGCTTTGCACAAGTCCAGGTATATGATGTCAGTCACTCTTCCGTTATCCACCAATGCTGTAACCCCGTCATAGAAGGCCACCAAATTTGTCAGTACAATAGCATACATAGCAATGCTTGAAAAAAGGCCGCAAAGAAGAATTGTCAAGATTTGAGTACAGAGAAGTGATACAAAATTACCTTTTTTTCCTTTTTAAAGGAAATCTCAGCTCTAATCTTATCAGCTATCTTGATTTTTAACCATCTCCAGGTCATTCTCTCTTTCCTTCCCAATCATCATCTCAATTCTTTATTTTAACAGAAACTTTTTGAGGGCAGGGATTACATCTGGGTACAGTGTTTGGATGGTTCCTAGCAAAACAAGGCTCCAGACTTGAAGACAGAAGGAGATTTTCCCTTGGCACACAACGAGCCAGTCAAAGAATGAATTCAAAGCTTCCCAGGTTGGGAACCACCAAACTCCCACCCAGGGACAAACCGTGCAGCTCACAGCTTGTCACTAGAACTTACATAACAAGGGAGACCAGAGTACACAAATCACAGAATCAGAGAGTGGTTGAGGTTGGAAGGGACCTCTGGAGGTCATCTGGTCCAACCCCGTGCTTCAAGCAGGGCCACCTAGAGCCAGTTCCCCAGGAACATATCCAGACGGCTTTTGAATATCTCCAAGGTGGGAGACGCCACAATTCTATCAGCAACCTGATCCAGTGCTCAGTCACCCTTGCAGTAAAAAAGTCTTTCCTGTTGTACAGAGGGAACCTCTCCTGTGTTTCAGTGTGTGCCCGTTGCCTCTTGTCCTGTCACTGTGCACCACTGAAAAGAGCCTGGCTCCATCTTCTTTGCATCCTCCCTTCAGGTATTCATATACCTTAATAAGGTCCGCCCTGAGCCTTCTCTTCTCCAGGCTAAATGGTCCCAGCTCCCTCAGCCTTTTCTCACATGAGAGATGAGCTATTCCCTTAATCACTTTTCAGATGAGACATTCCACAACACAACATAACTTTTCCTATTTTTTTTCTGGTAAAACTACTTAAAAGGCTCACCTGAATTACCTAAGCATTTAATTCAAAATGACAGCAGAATGTTCCCTCTGAATGATATGTAGCCTACACCACTTCAGGATGAGCAAGGAAGAACACAAGTTCTCCAGAAAAGAGTTCCATCAAAGCAACCTATAACAAGTAATCACATTTTGCATCTGTTTGTTTTTCCCCCCTCACATTTAAAAGAGAACTTTTAAGCAGAAGGCGTATACAATTTGTTAAATTTACGTTTTGGATACTTGCAATTAAACTATGAGGATATATTTTTTCATCAGAGAAAAATTATTTTAATAGCCATAATCAACACAATCAAATATAATCAGTCTGTCAAGATAATCACATTTTAGAATCATTTACAATAATTTTGTACCTTGCCAGCTCACATTTATATGAAAATGATTACACCTGGAAAAGATGTGCAACTCTAAAGGTTTCTACCTCTATTTCAGTAACTGTGCTACATTATGTATTTTCATTTTTGTTCTTCTGTATCCTCACCCTCCCCTCTCCCACCCTCTTTTAACTTTTTGAGAGTTTTATTCTTTGTCTTTTCCTCCACTCTCTACATTCTCCTCTATTTTATGCATATCTATACCTTTATGCAAATGATTAGGATAATACATGGAAAATTTCCAAGAATCTTCAGAAGCATAAACCTCATGAAAAGTGAGGCAAACATATTAGGTTTGTTTCCTAAACCTATTATTTTGGATTTTTTCCCCAAATCTGTGCACCAGCATTCCCCATTTATCTCCACCATGCCTGAGACATATCCTGCTGTGTGGGCCAACTTCTCTATTTTCATTTTATTCCAAACACCCCTCCAGTGCTGTTACTCCGAATCTGCCACGACATGGATATCATCTCCTACCTCCTACCTTTCATCTCCTCAGTCTCTCATTGAATTCTGCTCCCTTTCTTGCTGTCATTTTCATTGCATTCTTCCACTCTTCATTCTTGCTTCCTTAAGAAGTCTTATTCTACTGCTTCAGTCCCCTTACTTCTGCCCTGCAATTAAGCTGCCTTTGTTTTCCACTGGCAACTAGCAATACTAAATTCAAGGTTACTTTTCTTTCTAAAGTCCTTTATTTTGACCCTGCTTACACTCTGCAGACGCTTCCCTGACTGTGGCTCAGACCTTTGCCTGCCCTCAGTTTCTCCTAAGCTCCTCATCTCTGCTCCTGACATCCCACAAGTCTTTTTTTCTACTTCTGTCTTCCACCTCTCCTTTTTAACTAGAACAGGTTGTATTTTGTTGGTCAAGAAGCACTCCCCTTTTTCTTCTTCCAACCAGTTTTTTAAGATCCTCTCAGGAACCCTTCCTTACCTTTTTGACAAAAAGCCTGCATGTCTTGAATTTAACAATGCCACAGTCTTTTGGAAGAAGCTAATTTCCAATGAAATCTGAGCACAGACATCTCCAAAAGATGCTTCACACTCCAGCAGGTAGAATCCTCTGGGTATAAATACTGGATGGACCTCAAGTCCATCTGCAATAGGTCATCTTAACATAAGATGCAAAATATACCATTATTATTACTATTATTATTATAATATTATAATAAAACAATAATACAATTGCAGCTTTGATCTCCTGTATTTTGAGTGTTTCTTAGAAGCAAAATATTCGAAGGAGGCGCAATTTCTTACCTACCACCTCCCATTCATAGGGCATTTCCCAGACTCGGATAACTTTCCATGAACAGATGTTTTTTCTAAGCAAAAACCCTGAACTCTAAACTTAGGTTAGCAGCATGCTGGAACCACTCTACATCAGGATAGGCTCCTGGTTGTTACTGTTCCCAAAAATCTACATTTACACTCCTTTCATTAATGAAATTGATAATTTATGATGATCTTGTCAACTGTTTCCTAGCATAGCTTGTAAAATCTTGATTTAATTAGGAGCAAAAATTACCTGTTTACAGTCATGGGTGAAAAAGTAAGACCAAGACATTACAATATACAAGGTACATTTCCCCCTTCTTGAAACCATTAGATTTACTTCTAGAACCAAATGAGGAGCTTAGTCTTCAGGACAGCAGTGTATCTGGGTCCTCAGTAGCTTTCATGACAGAAAGTTAAGGAGAAAAAGCCACTTGCTCTTGTTTAAATTATTGTGATTGCTGAAGAAAGTGGAACTAGGTTGATTTGTAACATGCAGGAAGCCAGTCTTCTGTCTTTACTGTAATCTACAGATATTCAGCAAAAAATGTAGCTGTTTGCCTCAGAAAACAATTCTATTCAAAACCATATGATATAGAGCCATGGTAGGGCATACTTTCATACAGAGATCACAAGCACAATAGAAAAGGGAAAGGACAGGAAGGAGGCAAGAGTACACGAAGCCTATGCTGAAAACCAATTAGTTGTTCTTCAAGGAAACACCACTGTGTTTGTGACTTACCTGTTGGATCTACTTCTCATGGACATATAATTTCATGAAAGTGTTACACTGATGGAAAAATCACAGGACACTGTCAGACCCATATGTGCAATCCTTTTTTTTTTTTTTAAACACAGAACTCCTAGAAGTAGTCCAAGAAACTTGGGCAGTATTATGGTGATGTTTGCTATTCTTTGTTATAATAGCCTTCTTTGCTAGTCATTCAATATGCAAAAAAACCTTAAAATGCTTGCAAACACTAACACATAGATTATTATTGATTCTCCCCTATGGTGAATGGGAAGGAACAATGAGTATCATAGAAACTGTCTGGATATAAAAACTGATGACAGCACAGTTGCAAGTCTTGGCTATAGTTCCCTTTTTGCTAGAAGGAGTGCTTGAGTTCCTTCCGAAATCCTGTTGCCAAGAGCAGACCAAAGCTTTTCTCTTCAACTGGTTTTAATTTGCAAGAACATCTGTCCTAAAAGCTCAAAGCATTGAAAGCTAGAAAGATCTGGACTGTATTTTTGAGGGCCGATGATAACATATCATGAAAGTGTTACAAAAAGCTTCAGATGTAAACAACAACTCAGTATGTAATTCACTTCCAACTACAGGTAGTAGAGCCTTTCCCTAGCTCTTTGCCTGCTTCCTTCTCCTTCGCTATCAACCTTGCTTATGACATGAACCTATCCTTCCACCATTGTGACTGAGACATTTTATTGCAATGGCAATACCATTAGCTTCTGCGTTTATTATTGACAATGTCTTCTCCAGACAGATGATAGATGCAGTTATAAGCATAGCAAGACATAGTGAGACATGGACTATATCTAGAGTTTAAAATCTGGTTAGGCCTGTCAAAAGGTTAGAAAAACAGAAGTAGTATGAATATCATTTTACCAATAAGTACTGGAAAAGAACGAGAGACTGCCAGAAGGAAGTTTGTTGCAGAACTGTGAAAAAACCTTTACATCATTTGAGTCTTGGCCCAGCACTTTGACTCTCTGTACTTCATTAGAGGCTTTTGCGGGAAGAAGGATCTTGAAGTGAGCAGGAGGGTAGCATGAAAGAGGACATTATGCATTGCTTCTTGGGACATTATGCATTGCTTCTTGGGCCCTCAGCTAAGGTCATTTACAAAAGCATTACCTAACCAGCATTTTTGGTTGGTTTTTTTGGTTTTGTTTTTGTTTTTTTTAGAGAAGTTCACACACACGCATACACAAAAAGTAACAAGAAGATATTAAAGACAGTACTCAAGGAGACTCAAAGGTATATAGCAGCCAGTCACAGCCCCAAGAGTTCCTTTGAACAGGACAGCACAGTAACAGACTAGGTTGTATTCTTTATAAAATACATCCGTTTCATGTATGGGAATGGATGGAGAGCTTTTTAAAAAAAAAGCCACAGTGATTTGGCCATCTCAAACATTTTTCAGACCCAGCATGACCTCAAAACAGAAGCACAGGTTCACATTCTAGACGTGGTTGCATTTAGAATATAACTTTGTTTCTAAGGTACATAGAAGCAGATGTGCAGACATAAATATAAATAAATCTCTACATACTTCAAGGAAACAAGATCTTGTCATTAAATCACAAGGCTAAGAATCAGAAAATCTGTTTTCACGTCCACTTAATCTTACACTTCAGCAACTCTAAATAAATGGACTACATTCATTTCAGTGCATTTACTTACTGCTGTCTTTAGACTTCCGATATTTAAAAAACAACTTCTGGCAATGGTACTTTCCTTGTGCCTCAGTTTCTTCCTTGAGTAGCCAAATAATTCATGGGAAGAAGGGGAGGGGATGGACGACTTCAAGTTTGTTTCCTTGTTTAAAGAACTCATTTCCATTGTTCTAGGGAGGTTCATGATCAAGGTCATTGCAGTCATTCTGGAGACAAAACAAGTTATTGAATTTGTGTCCTCAGCCTGGCAAAATGGCTTGACATCAATAACTTTTCAAAACACAGCCTACCTCTAACTATACTAGCCGCGACATCCATGTAAGGACTTAAAAATATATTCTGAACCGTAAGAATTAAACTTCCCAGTTAAGATGACAGCTATCAATGCTAGCTTGAATTCTTAATATTCCTGTAGAACACAAGATATCACCTAAAATTTGAAGGTTACACATTTACTTTCAAACTCATTCTCTGTTGTCACCTAGACTGCCCAATGTAGCACCTGGCTCCTAATTAGAAAGGCATTTAGATATTGCTAGCACCAGTTTTACATTACATGTTCTGAAATGTTTAGCAGACTGTTAACTAGGTGTTGAAAGCCAGGTGAAATCACAGCACTACTGAACCTTGTATTAGGCAGCAGGGACAGCTTCTGCTCAAGTGCTTTCTCAAAGCAAGCGGAAGACAGGGAAGTCTGACTGTGAACACTGAGGGAAAGCAACACTATGATTATCAGACCCAGGGGACTGGCACAAAAGACCAGAGGGAACCCAAGAAAGCATAAGGAAGGAAAGAGGATAACAAATATGGGGTTTTGTTAAGGGTAAGATACACTGACCACTATATATTTAGCAAAAGCCCAAATTCTAGAATAAAAAGAGGCAGTGGGCGGGAAACAATCATTTCTATCCTACTCACTGGACACTGCAAAAATAGGAGAGCTTGACTGAGGATGAGATTTTATCAGAAGTAAATCTTCAAACATACCGAATCAGATCATTAGCCAGTATAAGTCAACACAGTGGAGCTCCACTCACACACAAAACCCAAAACCCACCACAAATAACCCACTCCCAGCACCTCCCACCCCCAGCTTAGATTATGAACTTCTCAAATCCATTTAAAAATCTTTGCTCTCCGAGCAATTTCATTATGAAGGTACACTGGTGTCACTTACAGATGCCCCATGCACTCTATCAATGTTAAAATTGCCATTCAAGACAGCTTAAAAAAAATAGGAAAACATAATAAGAAGAATGGCTTTGGTCAGAAAAAGAAAACCTACTAGAATAAATGCTGACTTTCCCATATTTGCTTTCATAGCAAAAGAACCACCCTAATTTTCTATGTAAGTAACATACTTTTCAGTAAAATGTTCAATATATGTTTCCATTTTAAAAAAGCTTAAAAACAAGTAAGTTTTCTGAAGTTAAAAAAAGAGCTGTGAATTTTCAAAATGGAATCTGCTTTTCAAAAAAAAAAATCTATTCTTGGTTTAATACTCTAGAATATATCTGTGCATTTATTAATATCATGGAGGTAGACACCACATTACCAGGGAGGATAGCTTCATGATATGAATCGTGAATTTAAACATGCAGTAAAATGTAATTATATCTAAAATGACTTGCACTGGTCTCTAATTTGCATACAGAAGTAAGGTGCAATGTTTCTGCCTTATTAACGGCAGAAACATTTTGGCCAAAAGCTGCAGAAGTCCTTATTCATAGTGTATGCCCAGCATGACAATCCAAAGCAAGGTGAACCTGAAATTTTTGCAAGTGCCATACGTATTCCTTCTGTCAGTTGGGTGCCTCATCTTGCTGTATGTAAAATCCAGTTCACAGGTCTTGGTCTATTGTGCATACTGCAGCAGTTTTATAAATGGGTTTCTACTTCATGATCATTTTGTTGGAAGTGGAAGGGGCTGTCATCTAACATTACTGGTCAATTTTCAGTGACATCCATATGATTGGCAACAATGTCTTTTAAAAAGAAGAATTTACTTTTTGGTGCTTAGCTTTAATGCGTCTTTATTGCTTTAATACACCAGACTCATTTTTACATGTAAAAATAGTATCTGTGCTTGCTTGGGAGCTGAGAATGCAAGAGGATAGCTGAACATTCAAGTCCTTGCATTGCCTGAGCGGACGTCAGTTTTGGGAAAGCAACCGAATGTTCGTATTCCCCTGCAAAAGCTTTAGGCAACTGAATATGAAAGTCTACTCCTAAAATGAAACCAATCTGCTAATTATGTGAAAAGAGTTACTATAAATATAGGAGAGAAGAAAAGCGTAAGTCCAAAATGTGTTCAGTAGATAAGCAATTGCTCAGTTCTTCTGCCCTTATCAATCTGAGGAAGCATTTAATGCTGAGATGGAATATCAGAGGTGGCTAGGTAGAACAGAGATAAACTTGGAGCTAATTAGAAAACATCCTTCACGTTATTCATCCACCCTCTAGTAACAGCTGTTTTGAGATATTGCTATAGGGATGATCCCACTGCGATACTGGCTTTTGAAAGCCTTCCACATCCTGTAAAATGTATTAATCTGTGACATTCATATGACTAGCACAGACAAATGAAAGCAATTACTTTCTCCTCTTTATTCTGATTCATTATCTTTGTTTGATGTGGATAGCTTATGCCAAATATCTATAAGTGATATTTTTATTATTTGATTTAAGATTTATTTATTTATTTTAAATTATTTGGTCTATTTTGGGGCTTCAACTAATGGAAAAATGAAGAAAACTAAACAGCCTTACTACATAAGAAAAAAAATGTAACTGGCTTCCTTCAGTACTCCTTCAGGAACCCCAGATTTGGAGGTCTTTCTTAAGCTAGTTGTTGGAATAAAAAAAGATAGGAACGGGAAGGAAAAGGCAGGAAAGATGTTTTTCCAAACTACTGCAAAATCTGCTACCATTGGCAGTTTGTACAAAAGTCAGAGGAGAAGGGGAAAACACTGCATATCATAATCAAGATAGATTTGTAGAAAGGGGCAGGAGAACTGCAGCAGAGAGCCTGGCTGCAATATTCCTGAGCCAAGCCAGAGGGTATCCTGCCTACTTTGTTTTTTCTTACATTGATTAAATGTAATTAAGAAGAAAGAGGCTCTTCTGTCTGTCCTGAAGATGCAACACAAACAGTAGCAGCTGCTTGGATTTGGGGGGACAAAGGGGAATGGCATCACAGACGACTTCTGCTGCTTTACAGTAGCCAGGATGCTCTAAGAACTGTTTCAAAACCACGGCCAACCCCAGGCTGCCCCACAGCACACTGCTACGGCTCTGCTAAAGCATATAGGGGATGCTTGAAATTCCAAGGAGTCCTGTTAATGTAACCCTATCCCCTAAGGATATTAGCAAGCTCTGCCATGCCATCCCAGCAAGGCTGGGCAGGGGGGAGAGAAATTAAGTATGCCCAGTCCCACTTCACAGTGATGAGGACACACAGGCTGCCCTAGAGGCTGCTATCTGAGGGCTTCCCGTACCACATCAATGAGACCTCTCCTCTTTGGGAAGCACCTAGAAAAGCCTGAGAAATGTCACCAGCCATATTTTGAAATAACAGAAGCAAGAACCATTTCCTAGTAAGCAAAAGTGTAAGGAGCTGAGAAGAAAAGAGGACTGTGGTAAGGAAGGACCTGGAGGAAGACAAGGGAACAGCAAGTTCAGAGGGAGCTCTCAGAAGTCTCAGAGCCCCAAGGCTCCTGGCTCTTGCTCCTTATTTTCTTCACCCTTCTAAACCAGACACATTGGCCTGGCTGTAATTTGGATGCTAATTTTTTCTCCCCCCTGCAACACACAATTTGTTAAGAAAAAGGAGGGAAAGGGAGAAAATGTTTTGTTTAAAAAGCCTTCTGCCTGCATTCTCCTTGAGAAAGCCAACACGCCTGAGAGATTACTGCCATCACAGCTACATGGACTAGTACTTCATAAAAACAAATAAATCAGCGACTTGAAGCCACGCTTGCTCAGCACAGAGTCCCCAGCCTTGCTGCCAGTTTTTAAAGCAGAAAGATTTGATCCAAAAGCCCAAATGGCTTTGGATCATACTCTAAGCCTGCAGCATATTTTATGTCCCTGCCACTTCGAAACGGTATGTGAGGGGCAAGGCTTCCAACTGCCCTGGATCAAAACCCAAACAAATGGCAGAAAGGGAAGGGGGAGTCCAGGACAGGAAAATCTGACAGATGCAAGCGGGTTGGGAGTGCTGTTCTCCATGGACACGGCCAAGGGGACAGCAAAGAAGGGGGCACAAGCAGGGGGAAGAGGGGAGGACGTGCTGGCATTAAAAATATAAATAGTTGTGTCACATATGGTGTACAAGGCCTAAAGCTAAGTGTTTGCTGCTGACAGGGGTTTTATGGAGGGCTTTTTGTTGTGGCTTTTTTTTTTTTTTAATGCATACATCACATTACCCCAAACTGACAACTCTAGTCAACCGTTATGCCAGAGCGGCAACCCTGCAGATCCCCTTCTGTGCATTCTGCTTGCCTGGGCACCCTGACACTTCCTTCGTGACAGCTCTGGAGACCTTAGGACATGCTCTCCCTCTACTGCACACACAAACTCCCAGTAATGCTGATCATCAGCTACCCAGGCAAATCAAGCTTCCCCCCATCTTCCTTTTTTTGGTCCACAGCAGGTATCCTTTCATGGGAAATTGGACTCCCATGTTGGTAAGTCACTCAATCTTTCACTACATGCTGGAGAGGATGTCTGACGTTTCTGTCTGCTGGTGCTATTCCCCGCCCAGTTTTCTCATAGAACCTTTAGAAAATGACATCCAAGAAGTAGCTGTTCATCGTCTGCCACAGAAGGCAAGTACAGATATAGAGGAATAAAATGCATGACTGGCTTCTCAGATTAGATTCCAGTCATTGTTTCAAAACACCTAAATGCATCCATTTGCATCTTGCAAAGTTATACAGAGTCAGATTTTGCAAGGAATCTTCAGAAATCACACACCCCATCCCAGTTAGCTAGAAAGAGTTCTGGGTTCCTAATCCACTTTGGTTCACATACAAAAATCCCAGCTCCTGCAGCTAACACCCTCAAATCTTTTATTCTATTTCTGGGGCTGTCACCACATGTAAATCTGGACAAAGCCAGAATTTTCTGAATGACTCAACCCTAACAATTGGGAGCAGCCAAAACTCTGCTTCCACTGCAGGAGAAAAGCTGAGAATACCCCCTAATGTTCTGGGTGCAACCTTAAAATTTGGCCAGACTGAAACCAAAGACAAGCTCATTTTAGAATACAGCCTTTATTTGCTTGGCATCCATCATTTGCCTCTGGAAAAGGACGCTTGTTGCAGTGGAATTATCTGAACGTGCCTCCAAACCATCATATTACCACAGTTTAGTGTGTCACCACTTGTGAGCAGAGTCATTACTACCCACCTTTATGATTTATATATATTCAAGTGGATTTATACCAATGAACCCTTCTTTGCATTTGCAATGGGTTAAGGGCGCTCCCAGTCACCTAGAGCTGCTCGGATGAGATGCAAAAGTCAATAGGGTTTTGGTAACTCAACAGCTTTTGATGCTCTATGATCTCCTATGAGAGCCGTGTGTCTTAATTAATCTGCCAAGTGCTTCAATATCCATGGAGAGAAGGTACAGTATAATGCAAGAAATTGTTATTTATAACTCTCCCTCCTTTCTGCACAAAAAGCCACATTACCTCAGATTAATTCCTATTTTCATGACAGCAAAGTTAAAAAAATAGTGCAACTTCTGTTAACTGAATCCATTCCAGACATCTAAATTTCTTGTCCTGCCAGGTTAGGAGACCAGCAGGTTCTGTCATTAATCTCCTGCCGCGTGAGCCCAGCACATCTTTTTGCTTTTCTGGGCTCCTCTTCCAACTCATCTCTCTAGAGATGTTCTTCCTGTCAGGGTTTGTCACCATGTGCATTTACTAAGTAGTAGTAGTTATTTTGTCAATGACAAAGGAAATTTGCTGTTGATCTTAGCAATAGTCTTAATATACTTTGTCTTCATTGCTTTTCTGGAATAATAACAACTGGAGGGTAACTTTAATTTAAATCCAGTGAGGCACATATGGAGTGCCGCACCTAGCAGTACATATGTAGATGATAACATGCTTGAGCAGCCTGGCCGACAGAGTACTTGCAGTAGCCCATCCATCAAGACTTAAGTTCTAGCGGATGATGCAAATTTAATGATGAAAAATAAAAGCTTAAAATGCCACCTAGTAACAGCAGCTTATGGTGGGGTGGGGGGGCGGGAAAAGTCATGAAAGCCTGTCACCTAAACTTCATCTTATATTGGAAAAGTATCTTCCTGGAGCAAGGCAAGCACATTAATAACGCAGCAGGGCTAGCTGAGGAAAATGGCTGGTTTGTAAAAGCAATTCCAACTGTAAGGGTCCAGGAAATGGAATCTCAACAGGATAAGCAACATTTACAAGCTCCTGCTAATATGACTCCTTTAGCAAGCCAGAAAATAACTTACAAACAGGTCACAGTTTGCACTTCGGCAGCACACTTAATACATGTTTAAAGTGCCCAGTCTGGAGGAAGAAACACTGCAATTGTGGAGACAGTGTAACTTGTGCAGGCCAGGCCACAAGCTCAGAGTGGTTTTTATTGCAGACCCTGTAAGGCACACAGATTCGTCGCTTTCTGTGATTTTTGTGATTACTGATTTTGGGGATGATTACCTTTTCTGAGAGCCTGTTTTGCAATTTTTCTGTGATTTTAGCTGGTCCAAAGATGTTTTGCTATTATTAAGTTATCTGGTTGTCTGTGCTTAGACTCGTAAGTGCAGCTCTGTGGTGTTAAAACCAGGAACTGAAACGAAATGCAAGGCTAGCTGAAGCAACAGAAGATGAGCTGTATTCTCTTGGTTTTCCCTTAATCCAGGGTTCAGTGTTGCCCCTCACCTGTTTCTTTTTCCTGATCTGTCACATAAGGTAACAGTTCTTATCCAGCAATCTCAGAAGTAAATTGTAAGGATCAGTTTTGCCAACACTCACTTAAATCCATGTAAATTGCTTTGAGCATAGGAAGCACTAAGATGCTGAGGAGCTTCACTGCTGTGATACCCAGTTGGATCCTTGCAACATCTTGCCAATCTCTGAAGATGCAGAAATTATGAAAGCTCTGTTGTTTTGGTTTTTTGTTTTGTTTTGTTTTTAATGGACTGCATAAGGATTGTTTTCATCTAACATAACACACAAAAGCTATTGAAAAAATAAAGTGTCTATCCCTAAACATTCTCAAATAAAACTAACCGCTCCATAGTACATAAACGGTCTGCTGTGGGTGCTCCCCATCATAATCAAACACAGGAAAGTGAGGAGGAAGAGAAAATTAGTACATATACATAATACCTCTCTCCAGAGTTAACAGGTGGCAATTTCTTTACTGTAGATTTGTCTAGCAAGCTGGATTATTTTTTATTACTCCACTATTTGGTGAGCTTACTTCTCATTTTAACTGGCCTGCTCACTGGTGTATTACACATGAAGAGGGTTTTTGTATTGCTACACATGCCACAGCTTAGCAGCAGAGAACAGCTTTTCAAAGAAAGTGAGCGTGCTACATGGGCCGCCAGGTATACATACCACAGTGCTTGAATGGGTACATCATTGTTCAGAATTACACAGCCCTGAGCAAAACACAACCCAGCCACGGTTTGTTTTCCTGTCAGGAAGCTGAACTGAGAACAAACATGAGACTTGCATAAAAAGATAATGCAGCTTTTCTAGCTGTAATAAAAACAAACAAGCAAATGGGATATGTCCCACCACTTATTTACACTCCAATTCACTTGTGTATACCCACTGTTCCAGAGTACGTTCACAGATAGCCCACCTTTCTCTGCTGCTCCCCTACCACACACTGCACAGAAATCACCACTTCAATTCCACATTGAGCCCCTCCAGCTCTTAGTCACTCCCGTGCTGAACTCCACATCGCTAGAAATTCTGCTGTGGCTCTAAGGAAAATTAAGGAGAGAATATTTTTGTGAAATGGAGTCACACAACAATTTATCCAATGCAGAACTTCTCTCATCATTGTGTGACATCAATTTGCTGTGACAATATCTGCAAATATACAGGATGCTGGGAGAAGATGGATGGTGTCAGGCAGAAGGCATTCAAAATGAGAAGTTGTGGATCAGGGGGAGGTGGTTGAACCTCTATGTTGAGAGATGGGGTCCAGGAGGTCTGAGGACTGCTGAGGGGTTGCTGCATCCACTGTGAAATATTCATTTTTGTGCATACAATTGCAGCAGTTGTGGTCCTGTTTCAGTGACCCGTCCTCCCACACCATCAGCAATTCCAATTTAACACGGATTAACAAGGCTACAGCGTGCTGGGAAAACACAGGACTTCTCCAGGTAACAACTAGGAGGGTTGACTTGCCTCAGACTCGGTGGAAGATCAGTGCAGACTTTTCTTCTGATGCTTCACTAGTGAAAAAGGATACACGAGCTCAGGTAGAGCTATTAAGCTTAGATATTTCTTCTAGTTTATCGAGATGATCGGTACACAGGCAAAGTATCAGCTATGAAGTTTCTGCCTTCTGCTACCTGCTGTCAAATGCCCTAGTTCGGCTAGTGAAAAACTAATGCCAGCTGTAACCTAATAAAGAAAAAGGCCTTAGACTTTGCATGCATAACCAAAATCTGTCTGAATGATACTATAAACCTGCTGTTGCAGCATTTGTTGTCTCAAGCATATATAGTTCAGCATGAAATGGAGGACAACAGTGGAAGATACACGTATCTGTTGCACAGACCTACAAACACATGAAATCCAATATTTTGAAGCTGAAGTCAACAATGCCAACTTGCTATATGAATTGTGAAGTGGGAATTGGTTAGCACATATTGTATACATATCTTTGCTTTAACTCTGCCTCTCTCTTCCCCTGCAAAAAATGAACAACTGCCAACTCCCCACCTCCCTCCCACTAGGAACTGGCCGCTTTCCCCCATCAACTGGCATTACCCTCTCCTGAGCATCCCCAGGAATTTCACTGCCTGCCTCACTGATGGTATTTCTTGGCAGTCCCTTATAAGTATGGGACATCATGTTCTGCCCTCAGGACACCCACAGCATGAGAGTCAGGAACCTAGTTTAAAAGGATAGGTATTCCCCTGCCATGAAGGGCTAGTATTTCTGGCTGGCTCTATGTATTTGAGTGTGTATTCCCTGGCAAAATAAGGCAGTGGAGAGGGGATGAAACCAGAATTTATTTGATGTTCTAGTCTGCAGGCCTGATAAAACCAAATATTTTGACAGCTACTCTTCAGAAGGGAGGGAACTGACCAAACTGCTGGGTTTGGGTAGTGGTTTAGAAGGATATCTCTGTAATCTCTTGCTATCCTACCCGAAAGAATGACAAATGGCATCCACTAATTCTGTTCTCATAGGATACCAAATTTCCATTTCAACAGGTAGATGTGGGGTCTCCAGAGTTCCCTGCCACATTTGCAGATGCAAGAGGTTTGGCTTTATTATAGAGCACAGTTTTATCCCAAATGAATTGCCTGACCTTTTCACTCATCACTAACATGCACCCAATGCATTACATGAAAATGTCTCTCCATCTCCCCAGCAACTTGCATTTTTGGTATCACTTCACCAGCTGCTACAAAATGTAGTTAATTGATTACAGGTAGAAAGGATAAGCTTTCCATGCACTGCAAGCTCATTGTCAAACACATGACAACAAGAAACTAGGAATGGGAAAAGCTATAGACTGAGTTTTTATGAGTGAGTCTGGCTCAATAATGAAAGGTGCACAACTGTTCTAGTGACTGCAAACATCTTTGGAGAGAGCACACAGTTCGCTGCTCCACGGATACCAGAAGCTGAACTTGCTACACACTGAAACAAGCCACAAAATATCTACCAATTTCAACAACAGCATGATTATGGCCTAAGTGGATGTTTTTTCTCAAAGGAAGAAAATGTGACAAGAATAATAGCCTTGCAGCTAAAGCACTGAACTCCAAGGACTTGCATGTGGCTCCTGACTCTGCAAGAAGCTTCTTATTTCACTCAGGCAAGTCACTTCAGAGTAAAGTCATCTCCCCTGGGGTGCAATTAAAAAATTATATACTGATAAATTGCAAAAGTAATGCCATACATGGGTTTCTTATTCTCCCATGTGAATAGGAATAGATTGACCACAAAAGAAAGCATTCCTTAAATTGTCTTTGTATGCTTCTAACCACGTAGTCCTGTGCAATGAGCAGACAAACTCCATAATGTTTTTTTCTTCAGCTACCTTAGAAGGAACAACTTATTTTCCCAGGTTAAAAAAAACAAAAGGTGTGTGCACTGTTTTGTAAATTTAGCCCTCTATGACAAAGAAGTCTATTACGAATATCTTGATGCCCAAGTTAAAGGACAGCCTGCCAAGAAAATCATGATTATCCAGTTTGCAAAGTCTTTAACTATTTCCATAAGATCTATTCTGCACACCAGCAAAACTTGAATTTTCCCAGAATCAAGCCAGTGAGCAGACTCACAAACACAGCATATGCATGTACAGTTTGTCCTTGCTCTCCCACCAGCCTCGACACTCACTAATACCTACTTGGGAATTGATTTCCTGTGGGCCTAAATTACCTTCAATAGTAGGTAATTCCTGTTATCTCACCAACCTCCTTTGTCACTGTAATTTCATCCAATGTGGACATTGGGGAGATAAAACATACACACTGTACATCATTTTAAGACCACAGTTGAGAGCTGCACCCTGAATGTGGCCTTAAACACAACAAAGTGCTTTCCTGAAGTCTGCTGGATTTAGAATCAAAATGAGGATAAAAAACAAAGCTATGTCTTGACCAACTTCATTGGACAACTATGTTCTTTTAAATAAGTTACAAGCCTACAAATGAAATTGTGACATGAAGCCTGTATCTTTTACTAGTCTCACCCATTCTTTAAATAATGAGTCAAGGAAAAATAAACCCGCAAGCCCTATCTTTTTTTGGAGACACAACATCCTTGGAGGTGCATAAGAGTGTGCTTGTTCAAATTTAAAGACAGCATGAAATGGACTAGATTCAAAACATGTCTAACAAGCTAAAGCTAGTAAAGACTGATGTTTGCATTTTCTTTTACTGTCCCATTAAGCTGTACCATTAATGCAGCAAATTAATAGAAGCATCATAAGCCACAGTGCTCCGCTATTTAGAAGTTGGCTGGCTCCTGCCCCATTTACAACTTCTATCTTAACAGAATTTTCAAAGAAACAGACTTAATGAATCATGTTTAGTCATGCCTGAATGCTTATTGACATTGTCACTTAAAAGCAATACCTGCTCTCAAGGGACATTTTTGCCATATCTATGTTCCACACTAGGTTCTGGGTTGTATTTATTTATTTCCTAGAAGCATGTACACTTCACTAGCAAACAAAAACAATTTCCTCTCTGCAGCCCAGTCCTCCCCATCCACAAAAGGGGAATTAATGCTAGCCTATCTCTTCTGTAAATCATTTTGAGATATGCTCATGGGAAAAGCTGTTTAACAGAAAACTATTAATCTTTGCCACTGATTTCTAGGGAAAAAGCAGCAGAACACTGTCTTTTTCTTCTCCCCTCTCCAACTACCTGCTGTTCTCCCCCTTAAATTAGGTCAAAAACCTACAAGTAGTCAAGTGCAAAAAGTTATTAGTTGAAACTGAGAGGCCAGTTCTGCAATTTGACTCAACACTGTAGAAATAATTTCCACTGGACTAAGGTTTCTGTGAGGAGATCAGAACTTACCTAATAGCATTCAAGACGAGACAAATAGGCCTCATTAATATAAATCAATATGCACTATTACCGAACTTTCAGATACAGTGTCTCAAGTTGGGCTTTTACTCAGGAATCCTGCTGCCTCATTACGCCTTGCTCCAGGTACACAAACAGCCAAGAGTGTGACCTTCAGTGCCAGCAGGAAAAGGGTCCAGAAGCATCAAATCCAGTAGAGTGGCTTCTACTACATACGCTGTCAATGTGGCCTTACAACTGAAAAACTGATTTCTAGAGAAGATCACTGAATACCAAAACCTAACACTGGTCTAAAAAGCTTTCAGGAATGCTTTCTTTTCCTCACTAATGCATTGTTTTCCAACCACTAAGAGTTTCTCTAACTTCAGTGTAGTTTGGTTGCATCTGATGTTCTTTTCACAAAAACATATCCTCGCCCCGCACACTTTTTTCTTTTATTTAAAGCAACAAAGCCCATCATAATGGATTAAAAAAGCCACTATTTTCTGACATCTAGTATGCAGCCAGATTCTACAGAATCTTTGAGATTCTACAAAGCATTAATATCAAAAACTGCCAGAAGCATACCTTGTGCAGTAGGTTTTTAGCAGACTGAAAATTAAAGTGTCGCTTGCAAATAGTAAAGGCGTAAAACTGACTAATTCCACGGTGCAAGGAACAACTGGAGCAACTGAGGGCAAGGGGTGTGAAGGGAGAGCCAGACACATCCTTCGCTGGGGCATCACAGGGGAGGTGGGCTGAGGATCAGCTCAGGGCATTCCAGCGAGCAATGCAGATGCCATCAGACGCAAACCCGGCCGCAGGGAGTCTCTGTAATCCTCTGTAAGTCTCAGTGGCATGTTCTAGATGATCATGTGAAATGGTGGTGAAGATTTTATTTTAATATTTTTTCCACTTTGACAATCCCTCTTTTCAAGCAAGTTATAGCCAAAATAATTACATTCAATTTCCTGTTCTTTTCCCAGTGCTACAGAGCACCTGATCATTTCTAGCCTGACCTTGCTGATTTCGGGGAGAAGAAATATGGCAATTTTCCTCTTTTAGACTTATCTGAAAGGTCTGCAAAGAACTCTCTCTGAGCAAGGTGCACACAAATACAGATTTACCTAATAAGCTCTACTGGAAAAATGAAAACAAAACAAGCAAACAAATAAGGTTGGGTAGCCAAAGACAAGCAAAACTCTATCACACTAATCACAGAATCATTAAGGTTGGAAAAGACCTCTAAGATCACCAAGTCCAACCGTCAACCCAACACCACCATGCCCACTAAACCATGTCCCTAAGCACCTCATCTACACGTCTTTTAAATCCCTCCAGGGATGGTGACTCAGCCACTTCCCTGGGCAGCCTGTTCCAATGTTTAACTACTCTTTCAGTAAAGAAATTTTTCCTCATGTCCAATCTAAGCCTCCCCTGGCGCAACTTGAGGCCATTTCCTCTCGTCCTATCGCCAGTTACTTGGGAGAAGAGACCGACACCCACCTCGCTACAACCTCCTTTCAGGTAGTTGTAGAGAGCGATGAGGTCTCCCCTCAGCCTCCTTTTCTCCAGGCTACACAACCCCAGTTCCCTCAGTCGCTCCTCATAAGACTCGTTCTCTAGACCCCTCACCAGCCTCGTTGCCCTTCTCTGGACACGTTCCAACATCTCAACATCCTTCTTGTAGTGAGGGGCCCAAAACTGAACACAGTATTCGAGGTGCGGCCGCACCAGTGCTGAGTACAGGGGCACTATCACTTCCCTGCTCCTGCTGGCCACACTATTTCTGATACAGGCCAGGATGCCGTTGGCCTTCTTGGCCGCCTGGGCACACTGTCGGCTCATGT
>NW_008825156.1:3315416-3317296 GCF_000699105.1 Pygoscelis adeliae | reverse complement strand
GCTTCCTCTTGGATTATGGGGGGTTCATCCTGCTTGCCATCCCTGTCTTCCAGCTCAGGGGGCTGAGTACCCTGAGGATAACTGGTCTGCCTGTTAAAGACTGAGGCAAAGAAGGCATTAAGTACCTCAGCCTTTTCCTCATCCTCGGTGACAATGTTCCCCCCCGCATCCAATAAAGGATGGAGATTCTCCTTGGCTCTCTTCTTGTCATTAATATATTTGTAAAAACATTTTTTGTTGTCTCTAACGACAGCAGCCAGGTTGCGTTCTAGTTGGGCTTTTGCCTTTCTCATTTCCTCTCTGCATGACCTAACGAGATCCCTGTACTCTTCTTGAGTTGCCAATGAAGTAATCTGTATCTAGACATCTCCATCATTCTGGAAATTGATTAAAAAAACACATCCAATCACACCTCCACCTGTGTGCAGTCCTTGCTCAATGCACAAGACTTAGTATACTATTGAGCATATACTATTTGGAAGTTATATGTTGCCAAAGAAAACATGCCAGGATAGGGAATAATCTCACTCAGTTCCTTATTCCTCCATTTATGAGTTTAAAAAAAAAGAGTAAGGAGCAGAGGATAGATTTTTTTAAAAATGTGTCAAATGCTAACTCAGTTCAGCTACCTGCTTTTCTTTTCAGTCTTACTCCTGTTGCTCCCAAGTAGTATTTATTTGTTGCCAAGCAGCAGAGAGCTAATTAGTGCAATGTCATGTTTCCTTGTTCTCATCACTTGCTCCTTCCCACTTACATGCACACTGCTCCTCAACTCAGCTGTACAGGATGAAACCCCAGGATAAAAAGAAAGGGAAATTGGCTGTAAGAAACAAGAGAATTGAAAGCACATTCTTGCAGTCAACCTATAGAAACACCCCCTCCCTCAAAGCCCTTGCTCTTATTAGTAAAAATCACCCCTTAAGCGTTGGCCACAGAACACACATTAACATGTCTAATCAAGCAGCTGGCAGGCCTGGGCTGTGCTGCTAACCTACCCACCAAACCAGCCAGCTGAAAACTACAGCAGGTATTCCCACAGAAGATACAGTCACTGCAGTACTGGTGAAGCTCCTGCTGGGGGCAATTTAGAGAATTTAGTATTTGTGCTGCAGCACACATAGGAAAAAAGGCTGTCAGAAAAACCTAACAGCTGCTGTCAATTCATTTGCTAGAATGAAAGAGATGCCTTATTTTAAAGTTACTGACTATAAACCATTTAGACACACCACCTTCTCCCCATTTTGTATTTCTTTGCTTCCTCACAATAGTAATCTTTTTCAGAGTGATGGAGAGCAAAAAGATTTTGTCTTCCAAGACACAGACTAGCTTTGCATCAACACTCTTTTTTTAACCCAACGATACATTTCCCTGGTATTGTAAGAAGAATTTACTGCCTTCTCAAAAGGCTCCAGTCTATTTTTGTATTTGAAATAGCAGAAGGACCTAAGAACAAATACTCCTCCCCTTTCACACACACATGCACAGGTGAGAAAGGGATCCCAGAATGCAGAAACTGACTGCACATACAAATCAAATAAAGAGAAAGGGGTTAAAGGGTCAAAATAAGGCAGCCATGGCAATGCCAAGCAGGCACTGACTGCATTGGAGGCTGAGATCATCTAGTTACAGCACATCAAGGAAGCTGGTTTTCCAGCTCCCACGGCCACCATTCTTCACCATAAGCCAAGAGGCTCTAGCTCTCTGTGTTGTTTTCCACCCCTGGCACTTTTTCCAAATGCTAGAAAGTTATGATAAACCAGAGGCTTTATCTGAATTTCTGCATACAAGACTGTGGCCTAAAGAGTCAACCCAACAGCCATTTATAACTTAGGAAAATCAACGGTTATGAAATTCATTGTGTCAGGAGTGGAAGGAAACTC